>NW_027100405.1:0-49621 GCF_031753505.1 Anomalospiza imberbis | reverse complement strand
CGCTTCTGCGCCTCCGAGAAGCAGAGATCGCGGTTGCTTGGAAGAGGCGAAGAACGAAGCCGCAAAGAAGCGGGCTTGTGTGCGAAGCCTTCCGACTGCCGGAGGACGGTGGCTGCCGCTCTCCTGCCTCTTGAATTCACTCTCGGCAAGCGAATGGAAAGCGTTCCAGGACAACTTGCCTGGGTTTTGACTTGGTCCTGATGCGTCCCACCTTGGCAAGTCTTGCTCGTCGCCAGAGGCTCCGAGATGCACAGAAGACGGAGGCAGCTGCTGAAAAGAAGGGCAGCGGTGAGTTTGTCGACAAGCAAGAACATAGGCAGCTGCCTGTGCTTGGAAGGAGCAGCTGCCTGGTTTGGCAATTGCCTTCACAGCGCCCAGAAGCCCGGTGCTCTGCTGCTTTGTTTTTCGCAGTCAGTCAATTGCACACTAGTGAAGCTGAGCCAGGCTCTTCAGCTTTGCTGCTTTTGAGCATCTGTGCTCCACTTAGGCTCTGTGACATCTCTCGAGGTTGTTTGCCTCGGCCAGGCTGGAAAGTGCCCGCTAGTACCTAGAGCTGGGCAGGAGAGGGCAGAGAGCACTTCCATCTGACAGCAGGTTGCAGATTGCCTCAGAAACAGCCGTGTCCTTGGAATGTGCAGCAAATCCTCTTTTCTTTGCAAACCGCGGTTAGTGTGCAGTGCAGGTACGCTCTCCCCTTGCAACTGGAGTGGGAAAGCTTTTCGCTAAGCTAGAGATGACTAGAGAAGCAGAAGCGCGGCTCCGGAGCTATCCGGAGGAAAGTGCCGCTTCCCGGCGTCTTTCGGCTTGAAGAGGCGCTCCGGAGTGCTCCGCTGCCGCTTTACTGAGCTGTGCGCGAATTAGCTGCTTCTGCGCCTCCGAGAAGCAGAGATCGCAGTTGCTTGGAAGAGGCGAAGAACGAAGCCGCAAAGAAGCAGGCTTGTGTGCGAAGCCTTCCGACTGCCGAGGACGGTGGCTGCCGCTCTCCTGCCTCTTGAATTCACTCTCGGCAAGCGAATGGAAAGCGTTCCAGGACAACTTGCCTGGGTTTTGACTTGGTCCTGATGCGTCCCACCTTGGCAAGTCTTGCTCGTCGCCAGAGGCTCCGAGATGCACAGAAGACGGTGGCAGCTGCTGAAAAGAAGGGCAGCGGTGAGTTTGTCGACAAGCAAGAAGATAGGCAGCTGCCTGTGCTTGGGAAGGAGCAGCTGCCTGTTTTGGCAATTGCCTTCACAGCGCCCAGAAGCCCGGTGCTCTGCTGCTTTGTTTTTCGCAGTCATTCAATTGCACACTAGTGAAGCTGAGCCAGGCTCTTCAGCTTTGCTGCTTTTGAGCATCTGTGCTCCACTTAGGCTCTGTGACATCTCTCGAGGTTGTTTGCCTCGGCCAGGCTGGAAAGTGCCCGCTAGTACCTAGAGCTGGGCAGGAGAGGGCAGAGAGCACTTCCATCTGACAGCAGGTTGCAGATTGCCTCGGAAAGAGCCGTGTCCTTGGAATGTGCAGCAATCCTCTTTCTTTGCAAACCGCGGTTAGTGTGCAGTGCAGGTACGCTCTCCCCTTGCCAACTGGAGTGGGAAAGCTTTTCGCTAAGCTAGAGATGACTAGAGAAGCAGAAGCGCGGCTCCGGAGCTATCCGGAGGAAAGTGCCGCTTCCCGGCGTCTTTCGGCTTGAAGCGGCGCTCCAGAGCGCTTTGCTGCCGCTCTACTGAGCTGTGCGCGAACTAGCCGCTTCTGCGCCTCCGAGAAGCAGAGATCGCGGTTGCTTGGAAGAGGCGAAGAACGAAGCCGCAAAGAAGCGGGCTTGTGTGCGAAGCCTTCCGACTGCCGGAGGACGGTGGCTGCCGCTCTCCTGCCTCTTGAATTCACTCTCGGCAAGCGAATGGAAAGCATTCCAGGACAACTTGCCTGGGTTTTGACTTGGTCCTGATGCGTCCCACCTTGGCAAGTCTTGCTCGTCGCCAGAGGCTCCGAGATGCACAGAAGACGGTGGCAGCTGCTGAAAAGAAGGCAGCGGTGAGTTTGTCGACAAGCAAGAACATAGGCAGCTGCCTGTGCTTGGGAAGGAGCAGCTGCCTGGTTTTGGCAATTGCCTTCACAGCGCCCAGAAGCCCGGTGCTCTGCTGCTTTGTTTTTCGCAGTCATTCAATTGCACACTAGTGAAGCTGAGCCAGGCTCTTCAGCTTTGCTGCTTTTGAGCATCTGTGCTCCACTTAGGCTCTGTGACATCTCTCGAGGTTGTTTGCCTCGGCCAGGCTGAAAGTGCCCGCTAGTAGCTAGAGCTGGGCAGGAGAGGGCAGAGAGCACTTCCATCTGACAGCAGGTTGCAGATTGCCTCGGAAAGAGCCGTGTCCTTGGAATGTGCAGCAAATCCTCTTTCTTTGCAAACCGCGGTTAGTGTGCAGTGCAGGTACGCTCTCCCCTTGCCAAATGGAGTGGGAAAGCTTTTCGCTAAGCTAGAGATGACTAGAGAAGCAGAAGCGCGGCTCCGGAGCTATCCGCAGGAAAGTGCCGCTTCCCGGCGTCTTTCGGCTTGAAGAGGCGCTCCGGAGTGCTCCGCTGCCGCTTTACTGAGCTGTGCGCGAATTAGCTGCTTCTGCGCCTCCGAGAAGCAGAGATCGCAGTTGCTTGGAAGAGGCGAAGAACGAAGCCGCAAAGAAGCAGGCTTGTGTGCAGAAAGCCTTCCGACTGCCGGAGGACGGTGGCTGCCGCTCTCCTGCCTCTTGAATTCACTCTCGGCAAGCGAATGGAAAGCGTTCCAGGACAACTTGCCTGGGTTTTGACTTGGTCCTGATGCGTCCCACCTTGGCAAGTCTTGCTCGTCGCCAGAGGCTCCGAGATGCACAGAAGACGGTGGCAGCTGCTGAAAAGAAGGGCAGCGGTGAGTTTGTCGACAAGCAAGAAGATAGGCAGCTGCCTGGTGCTTGGGAAGGAGCAGCTGCCTGGTTTTGGCAATTGCCTTCACAGCGCCCAGAAGCCCGGTGCTCTGCTGCTTTGTTTTTCGCAGTCATTCAATTGCACACTAGTGAAGCTGAGCCAGGCTCTTCAGCTTTGCTGCTTTTGAGCATCTGTGCTCCACTTAGGCTCTGTGACATCTCTCGAGGTTGTTTGCCTCGGCCAGGCTGGAAAGTGCCCGCTAGTACCTAGAGCTGGGCAGGAGAGGGCAGAGAGCACTTCCATCTGACAGCAGGTTGCAGATTGCCTCGGAAAGAGCCGTGTCCTTGGCATGTGCAGCAAATCCTCTTTCTTTGCAAACCGCGGTTAGTGTGCAGTGCAGGTACGCTCTCCCCTTGCCAAATGGAGTGGAAAGCTTTCGCTAAGCTAGAGATGACTAGAGAAGCAGAAGCGCGGCTCCGGAGCTATCCGCAGGAAAGTGCCGCTTCTCGGCGTCTTTCGGCTTGAAGCGGCGCTCCAGAGCGCTTTGCTGCCGCTTTACTGAGCTGTGCGCGAACTAGCCGCTTCTGCGCCTCTGAGAAGCAGAGATCGCAGTTGCTTGGAAGAGGCGAAGAACGAAGCCGCAAAGAAGCGGGCTTGTGTGCGAAGCCTTCCGACTGCCGGAGGACGGTGGCTGCCGCTCTCCTGCCTCTTGAATTCACTCTCGGCAAGCGAATGGAAAGCGTTCCAGGACAACTTGCCTGGGTTTTGACTTGGTCCTGATGCGTCCCACCTTGGCAAGTCTTGCTCGTCGCCAGAGGCTCCGAGATGCACAGAAGACGGTGGCAGCTGCTGAAAAGAAGGGCAGCGGTGAGTTTGTCGACAAGCAAGAACATAGGCAGCTGCCTGTGCTTGGGAAGGAGCAGCTGCCTGGTTTTGGCAATTGCCTTCACAGCGCCCAGAAGCCCGGTGCTCTGCTGCTTTGTTTTTCGCAGTCAGTCAATTGCACACTAGTGAAGCTGAGCCAGGCTCTTCAGCTTTGCTGCTTTTGAGCATCTGTGCTCCACTTATGCTCTGTGACATCTCTGGAGGTTGTTTGCCTCGGCCAGGCTGGCAAGTGCCCGCTAGTACCTAGAGCTGGGCAGGAGAGGGCAGAGAGCACTTCCATCTGACAGCAGGTTGCAGATTGCCTCGGAAAGAGCCGTGTCCTTGGAATGTGCAGCAAATCCTCTTTCTTTGCAAACCGCGGTTAGTGTGCAGTGTAGGTACGCTCTCCCCTTGCCAAATGGAGTGGGAAAGCTTTTCGCTAAGCTAGAGATGACTAGAGAAGCAGAAGCGCGGCTCCGGAGCTATCCGGAGGAAAGTGCCGCTTCCCGATGTCTTTCGGCTTGAAGCGGCACTCCGGAGCGCTCCGCTGCCGCTCTACTGAGCTGTGCGCGAATTAGCCGCTTCTTCGCCTCCGAGAAGCAGGGATCGCGGTTGCTTGAAGAGGCGAAGAACGAAGCCGCAAAGAAGCGGTCTTGTAGTGCGAAGCCTTCCGACTGCCGGAGGACGGTGGCTGCCGCTCTCCTGCCTCTTGAATTCACTCTCGGCAAGCGAATGGAAAGCGTTCCAGGACAACTTGCCTGGGTTTTGACTTGGTCCTGATGCGTCCCACCTTGGCAAGTCTTGCTCGTCGCCAGAGGCTCGAGATGCACAGAAGACGGTGGCAGCTGCTGAAAAGAAGGGCAGCGGTGAGTTTGTCGACAAGCAAGAACATAGGCAGCTGCCTGTGCTTGGGAAGGAGCAGCTGCCTGGTTTTGGCAATTGCCTTCACAGCGCCCAGAAGCCCGGTGCTCTGCTGCTTTGTTTTTCGCAGTCAGTCAATTGCACACTAGTGAAGCTGAGCCAGGCTCTTCAGCTTTGCTGCTTTTGAGCATCTGTGCTCCACTTAGGCTCTGTGACATCTCTCGAGGTTGTTTGCCTCGCCCAGGCTGGAAAGTGCCCGCTAGTACCTAGAGCTGGGCAGGAGAGGGCAGAGAGCACTTCCATCTGACAGCAGGTTGCAGATTGCCTCGGAAAGAGCCGTGTCCTTGGAATGTGCAGCAAATCCTCTTTCTTTGCAAACCGCGGTTAGTGTGCAGTGCAGGTACGCTCTCCCCTTGCCAATGGAGTGGGAAAGCTTTTCGCTAAGCTAGAGATGACTAGAGAAGCAGAAGCGCGGCTCCGGAGCTATCGGAGGAAAGTGCCGCTTCCCGGCGTCTTTCGGCTTGAAGAGGCGCTCCGGAGCGCTCCGCTGGCGCTCTGCTGAGCTGTGCGCGAATTAGCCGCTTCTGCGCCTCCGAGAAGCAGAGATCGCGGTTGCTTGAAGAGGCGAAGAACGAAGCCGCAAAGAAGCGGGCTTGTGTGCGAAGCCTTCCGACTGCCGGAGGACGGTGGCTGCCGCTCTCCTGCCTGTTGAATTCACTCTCGGCAAGCGAATGGAAAGCGTTCCAGGACAACTTGCCTGGGTTTTGACTTGGTCCTGATGCGTCCCACCTTGGCAAGTCTTGCTCGTCGCCAGAGGCTCCGAGATGCACAGAAGACGGTGGCAGCTGCTGAAAAGAAGGCAGCGGTGAGTTTGTCGACAAGCAAGAACATAGGCAGCTGCCTGTGCTTGGGAAGGAGCAGCTGCCTGGTTTTGGCAATTGCCTTCACAGCGCCCAGAAGCCCGGTGCTCTGCTGCTTTGTTTTTCGCAGTCAGTCAATTGCACACTAGTGAAGCTGAGCCAGGCTCTTCAGCTTTGCTGCTTTTGAGCATCTGTGCTCCACTTAGGCTCTGTGACATCTCTCGAGGTTGTTTGCCTCGGCCAGGCTGGAAAGTGCCCGCTAGTACCTAGAGCTGGGCAGGAGAGGGCAGAGAGCACTTCCATCTGACAGCAGGTTGCAGATTGCCTCGGAAAGAGCCGTGTCCTTGGAATGTGCAGCAAATCCTCTTTCTTTGCAAACCGCGGTTAGTGTGCAGTGCAGGTACGCTCTCCCCTTGCCAACTGGAGTGGGAAAGCTTTTCGCTAAGCTAGAGATGACTAGAGAAGCAGAAGCGCGGCTCCGGAGCTATCCGGAGGAAAGTGCCGCTTCCGCGTCTTTCGGCTTGAAGAGGCGCTCCGGAGTGCTCCGCTGCCGCTTTACTGAGCTGTGCGCGAATTAGCTGCTTCTGCGCCTCCGAGAAGCAGAGATCGCAGTTGCTTGGAAGAGGCGAAGAACGAAGCCGCAAAGAAGCAGGCTTGTGTGCGAAGCCTTCCGACTGCCGGAGGACGGTGGCTGCCGCTCTCCTGCCTCTTGAATTCACTCTCGGCAAGCGAATGGAAAGCGTTCCAGGACAACTTGCCTGGGTTTGACTTGGTCCTGATGCGTCCCACCTTGGCAAGTCTTGCTCGTCGCCAGAGGCTCCGAGATGCACAGAAGACGGTGGCAGCTGCTGAAAAGAAGGGCAGCGGTGAGTTTGTCGACAAGCAAGAAGATAGGCAGCTGCCTGTGCTTGGGAAGGAGCAGCTGCCTGGTTTTGGCAATTGCCTCACAGCGCCCAGAAGCCCGGTGCTCTGCTGCTTTGTTTTTCGCAGTCATTCAATTGCACACTAGTGAAGCTGAGCCAGGCTCTTCAGCTTTGCTGCTTTTGAGCATCTGTGCTCCACTTAGGCTCTGTGACATCTCTCGAGGTTGTTTGCCTCGGCCAGGCTGGAAAGTGCCCGCTAGTACCTAGAGCTGGGCAGGAGAGGGCAGAGAGCACTTCCATCTGACAGCAGGTTGCAGATTGCCTCGGAAAGAGCCGTGTCCTTGGAATGTGCAGCAAATCCTCTTTCTTTGCAAACCGCGGTTAGTGTGCAGTGCAGGTACGCTCTCCCTTGCCAACTGGAGTGGGAAAGCTTTTCGCTAAGCTAGAGATGACTAGAGAAGCAGAAGCGCGGCTCCGGAGCTATCCGGAGGAAAGTGCCGCTTCCCGGCGTCTTTCGGCTTGAAGCGGCGCTCCAGAGCGCTTTGCTGCCGCTCTACTGAGCTGTGCGCGAACTAGCCGCTTCTGCGCCTCCGAGAAGCAGAGATCGCGGTTGCTTGGAAGAGGCGAAGAACGAAGCCGCAAAGAAGCGGGCTTGTGTGCGAAGCCTTCCGACTGCCGGAGGACGGTGGCTGCCGCTCTCCTGCCTGTTGAATTCACTCTCGGCAAGCGAATGGAAAGCATTCCAGGACAACTTGCCTGGGTTTTGACTTGGTCCTGATGCGTCCCACCTTGGCAAGTCTTGCTCGTCGCCAGAGGCTCCGAGATGCACAGAAGACGGTGGCAGCTGCTGAAAAGAAGGGCAGCGGTGAGTTTGTCGACAAGCAAGAACATAGGCAGCTGCCTGTGCTTGGGAAGGAGCAGCTGCCTGGTTTTGGCAATTGCCTTCACAGCGCCCAGAAGCCCGGTGCTCTGCTGCTTTGTTTTTCGCAGTCATTCAATTGCACACTAGTGAAGCTGAGCCAGGCTCTTCAGCTTTGCTGCTTTTGAGCATCTGTGCTCCACTTAGGCTCTGTGACATCTCTCGAGGTTGTTTGCCTCGGCCAGGCTGGAAAGTGCCCGCTAGTAGCTAGAGCTGGGCAGGAGAGGGCAGAGAGCACTTCCATCTGACAGCAGGTTGCAGATTGCCTCGGAAAGAGCCGTGTCCTTGGAATGTGCAGCAAATCCTCTTTCTTTGCAAACCGCGGTTAGTGTGCAGTGCAGGTACGCTCTCCCCTTGCCAACTGGAGTGGGAAAGCTTTTCGCTAAGCTAGAGATGACTAGAGAAGCAGAAGCGCGGCTCCGGAGCTATCCGGAGAAAGTGCCGCTTCCCGGCGTCTTCGGCTTGAAGCGGCGCTCCAGAGCGCTTTGCTGCCGCTTTACTGAGCTGTGCGCGAACTAGCCGCTTCTGCGCCTCTGAGAAGCAGAGATCGCAGTTGCTTGGAAGAGGCGAAGAACGAAGCCGCAAAGAAGCGGGCTTGTGTGCGAAGCCTTCCGACTGCCGGAGGACGGTGGCTGCCGCTCTCCTGCCTGTTGAATTCACTCTCGGCAAGCGAATGGAAAGCGTTCCAGGACAACTTGCCTGGGGTTTTGACTTGGTCCTGATGCGTCCCACCTTGGCAAGTCTTGCTCGTCGCCAGAGGCTCCGAGATGCACAGAAGACGGTGGCAGCTGCTGAAAAGAAGGGCAGCGGTGAGTTTGTCGACAAGCAAGAACATAGGCAGCTGCCTGTGCTTGGGAAGGAGCAGCTGCCTGGTTTTGGCAATTGGCCTTCACAGCGCCCAGAGCCCGGTGCTCTGCTGCTTTGTTTTTCGCAGTCAGTCAATTGCACACTAGTGAAGCTGAGCCAGGCTCTTCAGCTTTGCTGCTTTTGAGCATCTGTGCTCCACTTAGGCTCTGTGACATCTCTCGAGGTTGTTTGCCTCGGCCAGGCTGGAAAGTGCCCGCTAGTACCTAGAGCTGGGCAGGAGAGGGCAGAGAGCACTTCCATCTGACAGCAGGTTGCAGATTGCCTCGGAAAGAGCCGTGTCCTTGGAATGTGCAGCAAATCCTCTTTCTTTGCAAACCGCGGTTAGTGTGCAGTGCAGGTACGCTCTCCCCTTGCCAACTGGAGTGGGAAAGCTTTTCGCTAAGCTAGAGATGACTAGAGAAGCAGAAGCGCGGCTCCGGAGCTATCCGGAGGAAAGTGCCGCTTCCCGGCGTCTTTCGGCTTGAAGAGGCGCTCCGGAGTGCTCCGCTGCCGCTTTACTGAGCTGTGCGCGAATTAGCTGCTTCTGCGCCTCCGAGAAGCAGAGATCGCAGTTGCTTGAAGAGGCGAAGAACGAAGCCGCAAAGAAGCAGGCTTGTGTGCGAAGCCTTCCGACTGCCGGAGGACGGTGGCTGCCGCTCTCCTGCCTGTTGAATTCACTCTCGGCAAGCGAATGGAAAGCGTTCCAGGACAACTTGCCTGGGTTTTGACTTGGTCCTGATGCGTCCCACCTTGGCAAGTCTTGCTCGTCGCCAGAGGCTCCGAGATGCACAGAAGACGGTGGCAGCTGCTGAAAAGAAGGGCAGCGGTGAGTTTGTCGACAAGCAAGAAGATAGGCAGCTGCCTGTGCTTGGAAGGAGCAGCTGCCTGGTTTTGGCAATTGCCTTCACAGCGCCCAGAAGCCCGGTGCTCTGCTGCTTTGTTTTTCGCAGTCAGTCAATTGCACACTAGTGAAGCTGAGCCAGGCTCTTCAGCTTTGCTGCTTTTGAGCATCTGTGCTCCACTTAGGCTCTGTGACATCTCTCGAGGTTGTTTGCCTCGGCCAGGCTGGAAAGTGCCCGCTAGTACCTAGAGCTGGGCAGGAGAGGGCAGAGAGCACTTCCATCTGACAGCAGGTTGCAGATTGCCTCGGAAAGAGCCGTGTCCTTGGAATGTGCAGCAAATCCTCTTTCTTTGCAAACCGCGGTTAGTGTGCAGTGCAGGTACGCTCTCCCCTTGCCAAATGGAGTGGGAGAAAGCTTTTCGCTAAGCTAGAGATGACTAGAGAAGCAGAAGCGCGGCTCCGGAGCTATCCGGAGGAAAGTGCCGCTTCCCGGCGTCTTTCGGCTTGAAGAGGCGCTCCGGAGCGCTCCGCTGGCGCTCTGCTGAGCTGTGCGCGAATTAGCCGCTTCTGCGCCTCCGAGAAGCAGAGATCGCGGTTGCTTGGAAGAGGCGAAGAACGAAGACGCAAAGAAGCGGGCTTGTGTGCGAAGCCTTCCGACTGCCGGAGGACGGTGGCTGCCGCTCTCCTGCCTGTTGAATTCACTCTCGGCAAGCGAATGGAAAGCGTTCCAGGACAACTTGCCTGGGTTTTGACTTGGTCCTGATGCGTCCCACCTTGGCAAGTCTTGCTCGTCGCCAGAGGCTCCGAGATGCACAGAAGACGGTGGCAGCTGCTGAAAAGAAGGGCAGCGGTGAGTTTGTCGACAAGCAAGAAGATAGGCAGCTGCCTGTGCTTGGGAAGGAGCAGCTGCCTGGTTTTGGCAATTGCCTTCACAGCGCCCAGAAGCCCGGTGCTCTGCTGCTTTGTTTTTCGCAGTCAGTCAATTGCACACTAGTGAAGCTGAGCCAGGCTCTTCAGCTTTGCTGCTTTTGAGCATCTGTGCTCCACTTAGGCTCTGTGACATCTCTCGAGGTTGTTTGCCTCGGCCAGGCTGGAAAGTGCCCGCTAGTAGCTAGAGCTGGGCAGGAGAGGGCAGAGAGCACTTCCATCTGACAGCAGGTTGCAGATTGCCTCGGAAAGAGCCGTGTCCTTGGAATGTGCAGCAAATCCTCTTTCTTTGCAAACCGCGGTTAGTGTGCAGTGCAGGTACGCTCTCCCCTTGCCAACTGGAGTGGGAAAGCTTTTCGCTAAGCTAGAGATGACTAGAGAAGCAGAAGCGCGGCTCCGGAGCTATCCGGAGGAAAGTGCCGCTTCCCGGCGTCTTTCGGCTTGAAGAGGCGCTCCGGAGTGCTCCGCTGGCGCTCTGCTGAGCTGTGCGCGAATTAGCCGCTTCTGCGCCTCGAGAAGCAGAGATCGCGGTTGCTTGGAAGAGGCGAAGAACGAAGCCGCAAAGAAGCGGGCTTGTGTGCGAAGCCTTCCGACTGCCGGAGGACGGTGGCTGCCGCTCTCCTGCCTCTTGAATTCACTCTCGGCAAGCGAATGGAAAGCGTTCCAGGACAACTTGCCTGGGTTTTGACTTGGTCCTGATGCGTCCCACCTTGGCAAGTCTTGCTCGTCGCCAGAGGCTCCGAGATGCACAGAAGACGGTGGCAGCTGCTGAAAAGAAGGGCAGCGGTGAGTTTGTCGACAAGCAAGAACATAGGCAGCTGCCTGTGCTTGGGAAGGAGCAGCTGCCTGGTTTTGGCAATTGCCTTCACAGCGCCCAGAAGCCCGGTGCTCTGCTGCTTTGTTTTTCGCAGTCAGTCAATTGCACACTAGTGAAGCTGAGCCAGGCTCTTCAGCTTTGCTGCTTTTGAGCATCTGTGCTCCACTTAGGCTCTGTGACATCTCTCGAGGTTGTTTGCCTCGGCCAGGCTGGAAAGTGCCCGCTAGTACCTAGAGCTGGGCAGGAGAGGGCAGAGAGCACTTCCATCTGACAGCAGGTTGCAGATTGCCTCGGAAAGAGCCGTGTCCTTGAATGTGCAGCAAATCCTCTTTCTTTGCAAACCGCGGTTAGTGTGCAGTGCAGGTACGCTCTCCCCTTGCCAACTGGAGTGGGAAAGCTTTTCGCTAAGCTAGAGATGACTAGAGAAGCAGAAGCGCGGCTCCGGAGCTATCCGGAGGAAAGTGCCGCTTCCCGGCGTCTTTCGGCTTGAAGAGGCGCTCCGGAGTGCTCCGCTGCCGCTTTACTGAGCTGTGCGCGAATTAGCTGCTTCTGCGCCTCCGAGAAGCAGAGATCGCAGTTGCTTGGAAGAGGCGAAGAACGAAGCCGCAAAGAAGCAGGCTTGTGTGCGAAGCCTTCCGACTGCCGGAGGACGGTGGCTGCCGCTCTCCTGCCTCTTGAATTCACTCTCGGCAAGCGAATGGAAAGCGTTCCAGGACAACTTGCCTGGGTTTTGACTTGGTCCTGATGCGTCCCACCTTGGCAAGTCTTGCTCGTCGCCAGAGGCTCCGAGATGCACAGAAGACGGTGGCAGCTGCTGAAAAGAAGGGCAGCGGTGAGTTTGTCGACAAGCAAGAAGATAGGCAGCTGCCTGTGCTTGGGAAGGAGCAGCTGCCTGGTTTTGGCAATTGCCTTCACAGCGCCCAGAAGCCCGGTGCTCTGCTGCTTTGTTTTTCGCAGTCATTCAATTGCACACTAGTGAAGCTGAGCCAGGCTCTTCAGCTTTGCTGCTTTTGAGCATCTGTGCTCCACTTAGGCTCTGTGACATCTCTCGAGGTTGTTTGCCTCGGCCAGGCTGGAAAGTGCCCGCTAGTACCTAGAGCTGGGCAGGAGAGGGCAGAGAGCACTTCCATCTGACAGCAGGTTGCAGATTGCCTCGGAAAGAGCCGTGTCCTTGGAATGTGCAGCAAATCCTCTTTCTTTGCAAACCGCGGTTAGTGTGCAGTGCAGGTACGCTCTCCCCTTGCCAAATGGAGTGGGAAAGCTTTTCGCTAAGCTAGAGATGACTAGAGAAGCAGAAGCGCGGCTCCGGAGCTATCCGGAGGAAAGTGCCGCTTCCCGGCGTCTTTCGGCTTGAAGCGGCGCTCCAGAGCGCTTTGCTGCCGCTCTACTGAGCTGTGCGCGAACTAGCCGCTTCTGCGCCTCCGAGAAGCAGAGATCGCGGTTGCTTGGAAGAGGCGAAGAACGAAGCCGCAAAGAAGCGGGCTTGTGTGCGAAGCCTTCCGACTGCCGGAGGACGGTGGCTGCCGCTCTCCTGCCTCTTGAATTCACTCTCGGCAAGCGAATGGAAAGCATTCCAGGACAACTTGCCTGGGTTTTGACTTGGTCCTGATGCGTCCCACCTTGGCAAGTCTTGCTCGTCGCCAGAGGCTCCGAGATGCACAGAAGACGGTGGCAGCTGCTGAAAAGAAGGGCAGCGGTGAGTTTGTCGACAAGCAAGAACATAGGCAGCTGCCTGTGCTTGGGAAGGAGCAGCTGCCTGGTTTTGGCAATTGCCTTCACAGCGCCCAGAAGCCCGGTGCTCTGCTGCTTTGTTTTTCGCAGTCATTCAATTGCACACTAGTGAAGCTGAGCCAGGCTCTTCAGCTTTGCTGCTTTTGAGCATCTGTGCTCCACTTAGGCTCTGTGACATCTCTCGAGGTTGTTTGCCTCGGCCAGGCTGGAAAGTGCCCGCTAGTAGCTAGAGCTGGGCAGGAGAGGGCAGAGAGCACTTCCATCTGACAGCAGGTTGCAGATTGCCTCGGAAAGAGCCGTGTCCTTGGAATGTGCAGCAAATCCTCTTTCTTTGCAAACCGCGGTTAGTGTGCAGTGCAGGTACGCTCTCCCCTTGCCAAATGGAGTGGGAAAGCTTTTCGCTAAGCTAGAGATGACTAGAGAAGCAGAAGCGCGGCTCCGGAGCTATCCGCAGGAAAGTGCCGCTTCCCGGCGTCTTTCGGCTTGAAGCGGCGCTCCAGAGCGCTTTGCTGCCGCTTTACTGAGCTGTGCGCGAACTAGCCGCTTCTGCGCCTCTGAGAAGCAGAGATCGCAGTTGCTTGGAAGAGGCGAAGAACGAAGCCGCAAAGAAGCGGGCTTGTGTGCGAAGCCTTCCGACTGCCGGAGGACGGTGGCTGCCGCTCTCCTGCCTGTTGAATTCACTCTCGGCAAGCGAATGGAAAGCGTTCCAGGACAACTTGCCTGGGTTTTGACTTGGTCCTGATGCGTCCCACCTTGGCAAGTCTTGCTCGTCGCCAGAGGCTCCGAGATGCACAGAAGACGGTGGCAGCTGCTGAAAAGAAGGGCAGCGGTGAGTTTGTCGACAAGCAAGAACATAGGCAGCTGCCTGTGCTTGGGAAGGAGCAGCTGCCTGGTTTTGGCAATTGCCTTCACAGCGCCCAGAAGCCCGGTGCTCTGCTGCTTTCTTTTTCGCAGTCAGTCAATTGCACACTAGTGAAGCTGAGCCAGGCTCTTCAGCTTTGCTGCTTTTGAGCATCTGTGCTCCACTTATGCTCTGTGACATCTCTGGAGGTTGTTTGCCTCGGCCAGGCTGGCAAGTGCCCGCTAGTACCTAGAGCTGGGCAGGAGAGGGCAGAGAGCACTTCCATCTGACAGCAGGTTGCAGATTGCCTCGGAAAGAGCCGTGTCCTTGGAATGTGCAGCAAATCCTCTTTCTTTGCAAACCGCGGTTAGTGTGCAGTGTAGGTACGCTCTCCCCTTGCCAAATGGAGTGGGAAAGCTTTTCGCTAAGCTAGAGATGACTAGAGAAGCAGAAGCGCGGCTCCGGAGCTATCCGGAGGAAAGTGCCGCTTCCCGATGTCTTTCGGCTTGAAGCGGCACTCCGGAGCGCTCCGCTGCCGCTCTACTGAGCTGTGCGCGAATTAGCCGCTTCTTCGCCTCCGAGAAGCAGGGATCGCGGTTGCTTGGAAGAGGCGAAGAACGAAGCCGCAAAGAAGCGGTCTTGTGTGCGAAGCCTTCCGACTGCCGGAGGACGGTGGCTGCCGCTCTCCTGCCTCTTGAATTCACTCTCGGCAAGCGAATGGAAAGCGTTCCAGGACAACTTGCCTGGGTTTTGACTTGGTCCTGATGCGTCCCACCTTGGCAAGTCTTGCTCGTCGCCAGAGGCTCCGAGATGCACAGAAGACGGTGGCAGCTGCTGAAAAGAAGGGCAGCGGTGAGTTTGTCGACAAGCAAGAACATAGGCAGCTGCCTGTGCTTGGGAAGGAGCAGCTGCCTGGTTTTGGCAATTGCCTTCACAGCGCCCAGAAGCCCGGTGCTCTGCTGCTTTGTTTTTCGCAGTCAGTCAATTGCACACTAGTGAAGCTGAGCCAGGCTCTTCAGCTTTGCTGCTTTTGAGCATCTGTGCTCCACTTAGGCTCTGTGACATCTCTGGAGGTTGTTTGCCTCGGCCAGGCTGGAAAGTGCCCGCTAGTACCTAGAGCTGGGCAGGAGAGGGCAGAGAGCACTTCCATCTGACAGCAGGTTGCAGATTGCCTCGGAAAGAGCCGTGTCCTTGGAATGTGCAGCAAATCCTCTTTCTTTGCAAACCGCGGTTAGTGTGCAGTGCAGGTACGCTCTCCCCTTGCCAAATGGAGTGGGAAAGCTTTTCGCTAAGCTAGAGATGACTAGAGAAGCAGAAGCGCGGCTCCGGAGCTATCCGGAGGAAAGTGCCGCTTCCCGGCGTCTTTCGGCTTGAAGAGGCGCTCCGGAGCGCTCCGCTGGCGCTCTGCTGAGCTGTGCGCGAATTAGCCGCTTCTGCGCCTCCGAGAAGCAGAGATCGCGGTTGCTTGGAAGAGGCGAAGAACGAAGACGCAAAGAAGCGGGCTTGTGTGCGAAGCCTTCCGACTGCCGGAGGACGGTGGCTGCCGCTCTCCTGCCTGTTGAATTCACTCTCGGCAAGCGAATGGAAAGCGTTCCAGGACAACTTGCCTGGGTTTTGACTTGGTCCTGATGCGTCCCACCTTGGCAAGTCTTGCTCGTCGCCAGAGGCTCCGAGATGCACAGAAGACGGTGGCAGCTGCTGAAAAGAAGGGCAGCGGTGAGTTTGTCGACAAGCAAGAACATAGGCAGCTGCCTGTGCTTGGGAAGGAGCAGCTGCCTGGTTTTGGCAATTGCCTTCACAGCGCCCAGAAGCCCGGTGCTCTGCTGCTTTGTTTTTCGCAGTCAGTCAATTGCACACTAGTGAAGCTGAGCCAGGCTCTTCAGCTTTGCTGCTTTTGAGCATCTGTGCTCCACTTAGGCTCTGTGACATCTCTCGAGGTTGTTTGCCTCGGCCAGGCTGGAAAGTGCCCGCTAGTACCTAGAGCTGGGCAGGAGAGGGCAGAGAGCACTTCCATCTGACAGCAGGTTGCAGATTGCCTCGGAAAGAGCCGTGTCCTTGGAATGTGCAGCAAATCCTCTTTCTTTGCAAACCGCGGTTAGTGTGCAGTGCAGGTACGCTCTCCCCTTGCCAACTGGAGTGGGAAAGCTTTTCGCTAAGCTAGAGATGACTAGAGAAGCAGAAGCGCGGCTCCGGAGCTATCCGGAGGAAAGTGCCGCTTCCCGGCGTCTTTCGGCTTGAAGAGGCGCTCCGGAGTGCTCCGCTGGCGCTCTGCTGAGCTGTGCGCGAATTAGCCGCTTCTGCGCCTCCGAGAAGCAGAGATCGCGGTTGCTTGGAAGAGGCGAAGAACGAAGCCGCAAAGAAGCGGGCTTGTGTGCGAAGCCTTCCGACTGCCGGAGGACGGTGGCTGCCGCTCTCCTGCCTCTTGAATTCACTCTCGGCAAGCGAATGGAAAGCGTTCCAGGACAACTTGCCTGGGTTTTGACTTGGTCCTGATGCCTCCCACCTTGGCAAGTCTTGCTCGTCGCCAGAGGCTCCGAGATGCACAGAAGACGGTGGCAGCTGCTGAAAAGAAGGGCAGCGGTGAGTTTGTCGACAAGCAAGAACATAGGCAGCTGCCTGTGCTTGGGAAGGAGCAGCTGCCTGGTTTTGGCAATTGCCTTCACAGCGCCCAGAAGCCCGGTGCTCTGCTGCTTTGTTTTTCGCAGTCAGTCAATTGCACACTAGTGAAGCTGAGCCAGGCTCTTCAGCTTTGCTGCTTTTGAGCATCTGTGCTCCACTTAGGCTCTGTGACATCTCTCGAGGTTGTTTGCCTCGGCCAGGCTGGAAAGTGCCCGCTAGTACCTAGAGCTGGGCAGGAGAGGGCAGAGAGCACTTCCATCTGACAGCAGGTTGCAGATTGCCTCGGAAAGAGCCGTGTCCTTGGAATGTGCAGCAAATCCTCTTTCTTTGCAAACCGCGGTTAGTGTGCAGTGCAGGTACGCTCTCCCCTTGCCAACTGGAGTGGGAAAGCTTTTCGCTAAGCTAGAGATGACTAGAGAAGCAGAAGCGCGGCTCCGGAGCTATCCGGAGGAAAGTGCCGCTTCCCGGCGTCTTTCGGCTTGAAGAGGCGCTCCGGAGTGCTCCGCTGCCGCTTTACTGAGCTGTGCGCGAATTAGCTGCTTCTGCGCCTCCGAGAAGCAGAGATCGCAGTTGCTTGGAAGAGGCGAAGAACGAAGCCGCAAAGAAGCAGGCTTGTGTGCGAAGCCTTCCGACTGCCGGAGGACGGTGGCTGCCGCTCTCCTGCCTCTTGAATTCACTCTCGGCAAGCGAATGGAAAGCGTTCCAGGACAACTTGCCTGGGTTTTGACTTGGTCCTGATGCGTCCCACCTTGGCAAGTCTTGCTCGTCGCCAGAGGCTCCGAGATGCACAGAAGACGGTGGCAGCTGCTGAAAAGAAGGGCAGCGGTGAGTTTGTCGACAAGCAAGAAGATAGGCAGCTGCCTGTGCTTGGGAAGGAGCAGCTGCCTGGTTTTGGCAATTGCCTTCACAGCGCCCAGAAGCCCGGTGCTCTGCTGCTTTGTTTTTCGCAGTCATTCAATTGCACACTAGTGAAGCTGAGCCAGGCTCTTCAGCTTTGCTGCTTTTGAGCATCTGTGCTCCACTTAGGCTCTGTGACATCTCTCGAGGTTGTTTGCCTCGGCCAGGCTGGAAAGTGCCCGCTAGTACCTAGAGCTGGGCAGGAGAGGGCAGAGAGCACTTCCATCTGACAGCAGGTTGCAGATTGCCTCGGAAAGAGCCGTGTCCTTGGAATGTGCAGCAAATCCTCTTTCTTTGCAAACCGCGGTTAGTGTGCAGTGCAGGTACGCTCTCCCCTTGCCAACTGGAGTGGGAAAGCTTTTCGCTAAGCTAGAGATGACTAGAGAAGCAGAAGCGCGGCTCCGGAGCTATCCGGAGGAAAGTGCCGCTTCCCGGCGTCTTTCGGCTTGAAGCGGCGCTCCAGAGCGCTTTGCTGCCGCTCTACTGAGCTGTGCGCGAACTAGCCGCTTCTGCGCCTCCGAGAAGCAGAGATCGCGGTTGCTTGGAAGAGGCGAAGCACGAAGCCGCAAAGAAGCGGGCTTGTGTGCGAAGCCTTCCGACTGCCGGAGGACGGTGGCTGCCGCTCTCCTGCCTGTTGAATTCACTCTCGGCAAGCGAATGGAAAGCATTCCAGGACAACTTGCCTGGGTTTTGACTTGGTCCTGATGCGTCCCACCTTGGCAAGTCTTGCTCGTCGCCAGAGGCTCCGAGATGCACAGAAGACGGTGGCAGCTGCTGAAAAGAAGGGCAGCGGTGAGTTTGTCGACAAGCAAGAACATAGGCAGCTGCCTGTGCTTGGGAAGGAGCAGCTGCCTGGTTTTGGCAATTGCCTTCACAGCGCCCAGAAGCCCGGTGCTCTGCTGCTTTGTTTTTCGCAGTCATTCAATTGCACACTAGTGAAGCTGAGCCAGGCTCTTCAGCTTTGCTGCTTTTGAGCATCTGTGCTCCACTTAGGCTCTGTGACATCTCTCGAGGTTGTTTGCCTCGGCCAGGCTGGAAAGTGCCCGCTAGTAGCTAGAGCTGGGCAGGAGAGGGCAGAGAGCACTTCCATCTGACAGCAGGTTGCAGATTGCCTCGGAAAGAGCCGTGTCCTTGGAATGTGCAGCAAATCCTCTTTCTTTGCAAACCGCGGTTAGTGTGCAGTGCAGGTACGCTCTCCCCTTGCCAACTGGAGTGGGAAAGCTTTTCGCTAAGCTAGAGATGACTAGAGAAGCAGAAGCGCGGCTCCGGAGCTATCCGGAGGAAAGTGCCGCTTCCCGGCGTCTTTCGGCTTGAAGCGGCGCTCCAGAGCGCTTTGCTGCCGCTTTACTGAGCTGTGCGCGAACTAGCCGCTTCTGCGCCTCTGAGAAGCAGAGATCGCAGTTGCTTGGAAGAGGCGAAGAACGAAGCCGCAAAGAAGCGGGCTTGTGTGCGAAGCCTTCCGACTGCCGGAGGACGGTGGCTGCCGCTCTCCTGCCTGTTGAATTCACTCTCGGCAAGCGAATGGAAAGCGTTCCAGGACAACTTGCCTGGGTTTTGACTTGGTCCTGATGCGTCCCACCTTGGCAAGTCTTGCTCGTCGCCAGAGGCTCCGAGATGCACAGAAGACGGTGGCAGCTGCTGAAAAGAAGGGCAGCGGTGAGTTTGTCGACAAGCAAGAACATAGGCAGCTGCCTGTGCTTGGGAAGGAGCAGCTGCCTGGTTTTGGCAATTGCCTTCACAGCGCCCAGAAGCCCGGTGCTCTGCTGCTTTGTTTTTCGCAGTCAGTCAATTGCACACTAGTGAAGCTGAGCCAGGCTCTTCAGCTTTGCTGCTTTTGAGCATCTGTGCTCCACTTAGGCTCTGTGACATCTCTCGAGGTTGTTTGCCTCGGCCAGGCTGGAAAGTGCCCGCTAGTACCTAGAGCTGGGCAGGAGAGGGCAGAGAGCACTTCCATCTGACAGCAGGTTGCAGATTGCCTCGGAAAGAGCCGTGTCCTTGGAATGTGCAGCAAATCCTCTTTCTTTGCAAACCGCGGTTAGTGTGCAGTGCAGGTACGCTCTCCCCTTGCCAACTGGAGTGGGAAAGCTTTTCGCTAAGCTAGAGATGACTAGAGAAGCAGAAGCGCGGCTCCGGAGCTATCCGGAGGAAAGTGCCGCTTCCCGGCGTCTTTCGGCTTGAAGAGGCGCTCCGGAGTGCTCCGCTGCCGCTTTACTGAGCTGTGCGCGAATTAGCTGCTTCTGCGCCTCCGAGAAGCAGAGATCGCAGTTGCTTGGAAGAGGCGAAGAACGAAGCCGCAAAGAAGCAGGCTTGTGTGCGAAGCCTTCCGACTGCCGGAGGACGGTGGCTGCCGCTCTCCTGCCTCTTGAATTCACTCTCGGCAAGCGAATGGAAAGCGTTCCAGGACAACTTGCCTGGGTTTTGACTTGGTCCTGATGCGTCCCACCTTGGCAAGTCTTGCTCGTCGCCAGAGGCTCCGAGATGCACAGAAGACGGTGGCAGCTGCTGAAAAGAAGGGCAGCGGTGAGTTTGTCGACAAGCAAGAACATAGGCAGCTGCCTGTGCTTGGGAAGGAGCAGCTGCCTGGTTTTGGCAATTGCCTTCACAGCGCCCAGAAGCCCGGTGCTCTGCTGCTTTGTTTTTCGCAGTCATTCAATTGCACACTAGTGAAGCTGAGCCAGGCTCTTCAGCTTTGCTGCTTTTGAGCATCTGTGCTCCACTTAGGCTCTGTGACATCTCTCGAGGTTGTTTGCCTCGGCCAGGCTGGAAAGTGCCCGCTAGTAGCTAGAGCTGGGCAGGAGAGGGCAGAGAGCACTTCCATCTGACAGCAGGTTGCAGATTGCCTCGGAAAGAGCCGTGTCCTTGGAATGTGCAGCAAATCCTCTTTCTTTGCAAACCGCGGTTAGTGTGCAGTGCAGGTACGCTCTCCCCTTGCCAACTGGAGTGGGAAAGCTTTTCGCTAAGCTAGAGATGACTAGAGAAGCAGAAGCGCGGCTCCGGAGCTATCCGGAGGAAAGTGCCGCTTCCCGGCGTCTTTCGGCTTGAAGCGGCGCTCCAGAGCGCTTTGCTGCCGCTCTACTGAGCTGTGCGCGAACTAGCCGCTTCTGCGCCTCCGAGAAGCAGAGATCGCGGTTGCTTGGAAGAGGCGAAGAACGAAGCCGCAAAGAAGCGGGCTTGTGTGCGAAGCCTTCCGACTGCCGGAGGACGGTGGCTGCCGCTCTCCTGCCTCTTGAATTCACTCTCGGCAAGCGAATGGAAAGCGTTCCAGGACAACTTGCCTGGGTTTTGACTTGGTCCTGATGCCTCCCACCTTGGCAAGTCTTGCTCGTCGCCAGAGGCTCCGAGATGCACAGAAGACGGTGGCAGCTGCTGAAAAGAAGGGCGGCGGTGAGTTTGTCGACAAGCAAGAACATAGGCAGCTGCCTGTGCTTGGGAAGGAGCAGCTGCCTGGTTTTGGCAATTGCCTTCACAGCGCCCAGAAGCCCGGTGCTCTGCTGCTTTGTTTTTCGCAGTCAGTCAATTGCACACTAGTGAAGCTGAGCCAGGCTCTTCAGCTTTGCTGCTTTTGAGCATCTGTGCTCCACTTATGCTCTGTGACATCTCTGGAGGTTGTTTTCCTCGGCCAGGCTGGAAAGTGCCCGCTAGTACCTAGAGCTGGGCAGGAGAGGGCAGAGAGCACTTCCATCTGACAGCAGGTTGCAGATTGCCTCGGAAAGAGCCGTGTCCTTGGAATGTGCAGCAAATCCTCTTTCTTTGCAAACCGCGGTTAGTGTGCAGTGCAGGTACGCTCTCCCCTTGCCAACTGGAGTGGGAAAGCTTTTCGCTCAGATAGAGATGACTAGAGAAGCAGAAGCACGGCTCCAGAGCTATCCGGAGGAAAGTGCCGCTTCCCGGTGTCTTTCGGCTTGAAGCGGCGCTCCGGAGCGCTTTGCTGCCGCTTTACTGAGCTGTGCGCGAATTAGCCGCTTCTGCGCCTCCGAGAAGCAGAGATCGCGGTTGCTTGGAAGAGGCGAAGAACGAAGCCGCAAAGAAGCGGGCTTGTGTGCGAAGCCTTCAGACTGCCAGAGGACGGTGGCTGCCGCTCTTCTGCCTATTGAATTCACTCTCGGCAAGCGAATGGAAAGCGTTCCAGGACAACTTGCCTGGGTTTTGACTTGGTCCTGATGCGTCCCACCTTGGCAAGTCTTGCTCGTCGCCAGAGGCTCCGAGATGCACAGAAGACGGTGGCAGCTGCTGAAAAGAAGGGCAGCGGTGAGTTTGTCGACAAGCAAGAACATAGGCAGCTGCCTGTGCTTGGGAAGGAGCAGCTGCCTGGTTTTGGCAATTGCCTTCACAGCGCCCAGAAGCCCGGTGCTCTGCTGCTTTGTTTTTCGCAGTCAGTCAATTGCACACTAGTGAAGCTGAGCCAGGCTCTTCAGCTTTGCTGCTTTTGAGCATCTGTGCTCCACTTAGGCTCTGTGACATCTCTGGAGGTTGTTTTCCTCGGCCAGGCTGGAAAGTGCCCGCTAGTACCTAGAGCTGGGCAGGAGAGGGCAGAGAGCACTTCCATCTGACAGCAGGTTGCAGATTGCCTCGGAAAGAGCCGTGTCCTTGGAATGTGCAGCAAATCCTCTTTCTTTGCAAACCGCGGTTTGTGTGCAGTGCAGGTACGCTCTCCCCTTGCCAAATGGAGTGGGAAAGCTTTTCGCTAAGCTAGAGATGACTAGAGAAGCAGAAGCGCGGCTCCGGAGCTATCTGGAGGAAAGTGCCGCTTCCCGATGTCTTTCGGCTTGAAGCGGCACTCCGGAGCGCTCCGCTGGCGCTCTACTGAGCTGTGCGCGAATTAGCCGCTTCTTCGCCTCCGAGAAGCAGGGATCGCGGTTGCTTGGAAGAGGCGAAGAACGAAGCCGCAAAGAAGCGGGCTTGTGTGCGAAGCCTTCCGACTGCCGGAGGACGGTGGCTGCTGCTCTCCTGCCTGTTGAATTCACTCTCGGCAAGCGAATGGAAAGTGTTCCAGGACAACTTGCCTGGGTTTTGACTTGGTCCTGATGCGTCCCACCTTGGCAAGTCTTGCTCGTCGCCAGAGGCTCCGAGATGCACAGAAGACGGTGGCAGCTGCTGAAAAGAAGGGCAGCGGTGAGTTTGTCGACAAGCAAGAACATAGGCAGCTGCCTGTGCTTGGGAAGGAGCAGCTGCCTGGTTTTGGCAATTGCCTTCACAGCGCCCAGAAGCCCGGTGCTCTGCTGCTTTGTTTTTCGCAGTCAGTCAATTGCACACTAGTGAAGCTGAGCCAGGCTCTTCAGCTTTGCTGCTTTTGAGCATCTGTGCTCCACTTATGCTCTGTGACATCTCTCGAGGTTGTTTGCCTCGGCCAGGCTGGAAAGTGCCCGCTAGTACCTAGAGCTGGGCAGGAGAGGGCAGAGAGCACTTCCATCTGACAGCAGGTTGCAGATTGCCTCGGAAAGAGCCGTGTCCTTGGAATGTGCAGCAAATCCTCTTTCTTTGCAAACCGCGGTTAGTGTGCAGTGCAGGTACGCTCTCCCCTTGCCAAATGGAGTGGGAAAGCTTTTCGCTAAGCTAGAGATGACTAGAGAAGCAGAAGCGCGGCTCCGGAGCTATCCGGAGGAAAGTCCCTGTTCCCGGCGTCTTTCGGCTTGAAGCGGCGCTCCGGAGCGCTTTGCTGCCGCTTTACTGAGCTGTGCGCGAATTAGCCGCTTCTTCGCCTCCGAGAAGCAGAGATGGCGGTTGCTTGGAAGAGGCGAAGAACGAAGCCGCAAAGAAGCGGGCTTGTGTGCGAAGCCTTCCGACTGCTGGAGGACGGTGGCTGCCGCTCTTCTGCCTGTTGAATTCACTCTCGGCAAGCGAATGGAAAGCGTTCCAGGACAACTTGCCTGGGTTTTGACTTGGTCCTGATGCGTCCCACCTTGGCAAGTCTTGCTCGTCGCCAGAGGCTCCGAGATACACAGAAGACGGTGGCAGCTGCTGAAAAGAAGGGCAGCGGTGAGTTTGTCGACAAGCAAGAACATAGGCAGCTGCCTGTGCTTGGGAAGGAGCAGCTGCCTGGTTTTGGCAATTGCCTTCACAGCGCCCAGAAGCCCGGTGCTCTGCTGCTTTGTTTTTCGCAGTCAGTCAATTGCACACTAGTGAAGCTGAGCCAGGCTCTTCAGCTTTGCTGCTTTTGAGCATCTGTGCTCCACTTAGGCTCTGTGACATCTCTTGAGGTTGTTTGCCTCGCCCAGGCTGGAAAGTGCCCGCTAGTACCTAGAGCTGGGCAGGAGAGGGCAGAGAGCACTTCCATCTGACAGCAGGTTGCAGATTGCCTCGGAAAGAGCCGTGTCCTTGGAATGTGCAGCAAATCCTCTTTCTTTGCAAACCGCGGTTAGTGTGCAGTGCAGGTACGCTCTCCCCTTGCCAAATGGAGTGGGAAAGCTTTTCGCTAAGCTAGAGATGACTAGAGAAGCAGAAGCGCAGCTCCGGAGCTATCCGCAGGAAAGTGCCGCTTCCCGGCGTCTTTCGGCTTGAAGCGGCGCTCCGGAGCGCTCTGCTGGCGCTCTACTGAGCTGTGCGCGAATTAGCCGCTTCTTCGCCTCCGAGAAGCAGAGATGGCGGTTGCTTGGAAGAGGCGAAGAACGAAGCCGCAAAGAAGCGGGCTTGTGTGCGAAGCCTTCAGACTGCTGGAGGACGGTGGCTGCCGCTCTCCTGCCTGTGGAATTCACTCTCGGCAAGCGAATGGAAAGCGTTCCAGGACAACTTGCCTGGGTTTTGACTTGGTCCTGATGCCTCCCACCTTGGCAAGTCTTGCTCGTCGCCAGAGGCTCCGAGATGCACAGAAGATGGTGGCAGCTGCTGAAAAGAAGGGCAGCGGTGAGTTTGTCGACAAGCAAGAACATAGGCAGCTGCCTGTGCTTGGGAAGGAGCAGCTGCCTGGTTTTGGCAATTGCCTTCACAGCGCCCAGAAGCCCGGTGCTCTGCTGCTTTGTTTTTCGCAGTCAGTCAATTGCACACTAGTGAAGCTGAGCCAGGCTCTTCAGCTTTGCTGCTTTTGAGCATCTGTGCTCCACTTATGCTCTGTGACATCTCTGGAGGTGGTTTGCCTCGGCCAGGCTGGCAAGTGCCCGCTAGTACCTAGAGCTGGGCAGGAGAGGGCAGAGAGCACTTCCATCTGACAGCAGGTTGCAGATTGCCTCGGAAAGAGCCGTGTCCTTGGAATGTGCAGCAAATCCTCTTTCTTTGCAAACCGCGGTTAGTGTGCAGTGCAGGTACGCTCTCCCCTTGCCAAATGGAGTGGGAAAGCTTTTCGCTAAGCTAGAGATGACTAGAGAAGCAGAAGCGCGGCTCCGGAGCTATCCGGAGGAAAGTGCCGCTTCCCGGCGTCTTTCGGCTTGAAGCGGCGCTCCAGAGCGCTTTGCTGCCGCTCTACTGAGCTGTGCGCGAACTAGCCGCTTCTGCGCCTCTGAGAAGCAGAGATCGCGGTTGCTTGGAAGAGGCGAAGAACGAAGCCGCAAAGAAGCGGGCTTGTGTGCGAAGCCTTCTGACTGCCGGAGGACGGTGGCTGCCGCTCTCCTGCCTCTTGAATTCACTCTCGGCAAGCGAATGGAAAGCGTTCCAGGACAACTTGCCTGGGTTTTGACTTGGTCCTGATGCCTCCCACCTTGGCAAGTCTTGCTCGTCGCCAGAGGCTCCGAGATGCACAGAAGACGGTGGCAGCTGCTGAAAAGAAGGGCAGCGGTGAGTTTGTCGACAAGCAAGAACATAGGCAGCTGCCTGTGCTTGGGAAGGAGCAGCTGCCTGGTTTTGGCAATTGCCTTCACAGCGCCCAGAAGCCCGGTGCTCTGCTGCTTTGTTTTTCGCAGTCATTCAATTGCACACTAGTGAAGCTGAGCCAGGCTCTTCAGCTTTGCTGCTTTTGAGCATCTGTGCTCCACTTAGGCTCTGTGACATCTCTCGAGGTTGTTTGCCTCGCCCAGGCTGGAAAGTGCCCGCTAGTAGCTAGAGCTGGGCAGGAGAGGGCAGAGAGCACTTCCATCTGACAGCAGGTTGCAGATTGCCTCGGAAAGAGCCGTGTCCTTGGAATGTGCAGCAAATCCTCTTTCTTTGCAAACCGCGGTTAGTGTGCAGTGCAGGTACACTCTCCCCTTGCCAAATGGAGTGGGAAAGCTTTTCGCTAAGCTAGAGATGACTAGAGAAGCAGAAGCGCGGCTCCGGAGCTATCCGGAGGAAAGTGCCGCTTCCCGGCGTCTTTCGGCTTGAAGCGGCGCTCCAGAGCGCTTTGCTGCCGCTTTACTGAGCTGTGCGCGAACTAGCCGCTTCTGCGCCTCTGAGAAGCAGAGATCGCAGTTGCTTGGAAGAGGCGAAGAACGAAGCCGCAAAGAAGCGGGCTTGTGTGCGAAGCCTTCCGACTGCCGGAGGACGGTGGCTGCCGCTCTCCTGCCTGTTGAATTCACTCTCGGCAAGCGAATGGAAAGCGTTCCAGGACAACTTGCCTGGGTTTTGACTTGGTCCTGATGCGTCCCACCTTGGCAAGTCTTGCTCGTCGCCAGAGGCTCCGAGATGCACAGAAGACGGTGGCAGCTGCTGAAAAGAAGGGCAGCGGTGAGTTTGTCGACAAGCAAGAACATAGGCAGCTGCCTGTGCTTGGGAAGGAGCAGCTGCCTGGTTTTGGCAATTGCCTTCACAGCGCCCAGAAGCCCGGTGCTCTGCTGCTTTGTTTTTCGCAGTCAGTCAATTGCACACTAGTGAAGCTGAGCCAGGCTCTTCAGCTTTGCTGCTTTTGAGCATCTGTGCTCCACTTATGCTCTGTGACATCTCTCGAGGTTGTTTGCCTCGGCCAGGCTGGAAAGTGCCCGCTAGTAGCTAGAGCTGGGCAGGAGAGGGCAGAGAGCACTTCCATCTGACAGCAGGTTGCAGATTGCCTCGGAAAGAGCCGTGTCCTTGGAATGTGCAGCAAATCCTCTTTCTTTGCAAACCGCGGTTAGTGTGCAGTGCAGGTACTCTCTCCCCTTGCCAAATGGAGTGGGAAAGCTTTTCGCTAAGCTAGAGATGACTAGAGAAGCAGAAGGCGCGGCTCCGGAGCTATCCGGAGGAAAGTGCCGCTTCCCGGCGTCTTTCGGCTTGAAGCGGCGCTCCGGAGCGCTGCGCTGCCGCTCTACTGAGCTGTGCGCGAATTAGCCGCTTCTTCGCCTCCGAGAGGCAGAGATCGCGGTTGCTTGGAAGAGGCGAAGAACGAAGCCGCAAAGAAGCGGGCTTGTGTGCGAAGCCTTCCGACTGCTGGAGGACGGTGGCTGCCGCTCTCCTTCCTCTTGAATTCACTCTCGGCAAGCGAATGGAAAGCGTTCCAGGACAACTTCCCTGGGTTTTGACTTGGTCCTGATGCCTCCCACCTTGGCAAGTCTTGCTCGTCGCCAGAGGCTCCGAGATGCACAGAAGACGGTGGCAGCTGCTGAAAAGAAGGGCAGCGGTGAGTTTGTCGACAAGCAAGAACATAGGCAGCTGCCTGTGCTTGGGAAGGAGCAGCTGCCTGCTTTTGGCAATTGCCTTCACAGCGCCCAGAAGCCCGGTGTTCTGCTGCTTTGTTTTTCGCAGTCAGTCAATTGCACACTAGTGAAGCTGAGCCAGGCTCTTCAGCTTTGCTGCTTTTGAGCATCTGTGCTCCACTTATGCTCTGTGACATCTCTGGAGGTTGTTTGCCTCGCCCAGGCTGGCAAGTGCCCGCTAGTACCTAGAGCTGGGCAGGAGAGGGCAGAGAGCACTTCCATCTGACAGCAGGTTGCAGATTGCCTCGGAAAGAGCCGTGTCCTTGGAATGTGCAGCAAATCCTCTTTCTTTGCAAACCGCCGTTAGTGTGCAGTGCAGGTACGCTCTCCCCTTGCCAAATGGAGTGGGAAAGCTTTTCGCTAAGCTAGAGACGACTAGAGAGGCAGAAGCGCGGCTCCGGAGCTATCCGGAGGAAAGTGCCGCTTCCCGGCGTCTTTCGGCTTGAAGCGGCGCTCCGGAGCGCTGCGCTGCCGCTCTACTGAGCTGTGCGCGAATTAGCCGCTTCTTCGCCTCCGAGAGGCAGAGATCGCGGTTGCTTGGAAGAGGCGAAGAACGAAGCCGCAAAGAAGCGGGCTTGTGTGCGAAGCCTTCCGACTGCTGGAGGACGGTGGCTGCCGCTCTCCTGCCTCTTGAATTCACTCTCGGCAAGCGAATGGAAAGCGTTCCAGGACAACTTGCCTGGGTTTTGACTTGGTCCTGATGCGTCCCACCTTGGCAAGTCTTGCTCGTCGCCAGAGGCTCCGAGATGCACAGAAGACGGTGGCAGCTGCTGAAAAGAAGGGCAGCGGTGAGTTTGTCGACAAGCAAGAGCATAGGCAGCTGCCTGTGCTTGGGAAGGAGCAGCTGCCTGGTTTTGGCAATTGCCTTCACAGCGCCCAGAAGCCCGGTGCTCTGCTGCTTTGTTTTTCGCAGTCAGTCAATTGCACACTAGTGAAGCTGAGCCAGGCTCTTCAGCTTTGCTGCTTTTGAGCATCTGTGCTCCACTTATGCTCTGTGACATCTCTCGAGGTTGTTTGCCTCGGCCAGGCTGGCAAGTGCCCGCTAGTACCTAGAGCTGGGCAGGAGAGGGCAGAGAGCACTTCCATCTGACAGCAGGTTGCAGATTGCCTCGGAAAGAGCCGTGTCCTTGGAATGTGCAGCAAATCCTCTTTCTTTGCAAACCGCGGTTAGTGTGCAGTGCAGGTCCGCTCTCCCCTTGCCAACTGGAGTGGGAAAGCTTTTCGCTAAGCTAGAGACGACTAGAGAGGCAGAAGCGCGGCTCCGGAGCTATCCGGAGGAAAGTGCCGCTTCCCGGCGTCTTTCGGCTTGAAGCGACGCTCCGGAGCGCTGCGCTGCCGCTCTACTGAGCTGTGCGCGAATTAGCCGCTTCTTCGCCTCCGAGAGGCAGAGATCGCGGTTGCTTGGAAGAGGCGAAGAACGAAGCCGCAAAGAAGCGGGCTTGTGTGCGAAGCCTTCCGACTGCTGGAGGACGGTGGCTGCCGCTCTCCTGCCTGTTGAATTCACTCTCGGCAAGCGAATGGAAAGCGTTCCAGGACAACTTGCCTGGGTTTTGACTTGGTCCTGATGCGTCCCACCTTGGCAAGTCTTGCTCGTCGCCAGAGGCTCCGAGATGCACAGAAGACGGTGGCAGCTGCTGAAAAGAAGGGCAGCGGTGAGTTTGTCGACAAGCAAGAACATAGGCAGCTGCCTGTGCTTGGGAAGGAGCAGCTGCCTGGTTTTGGCAATTGCCTTCACAGCGCCCAGAAGCCCGGTGCTCTGCTGCTTTGTTTTTCGCAGTCAGTCAATTGCACACTAGTGAAGCTGAGCCAGGCTCTTCAGCTTTGCTGCTTTTGAGCATCTTTGCTCCACTTATGCTCTGTGACATCTCTGGAGGTTGTTTGCCTCGGCCAGGCTGGCAAGTGCCCGCTAGTACCTAGAGCTGGGCAGGAGAGGGCAGAGAGCACTTCCATCTGACAGCAGGTTGCAGATTGCCTCGGAAAGAGCCGTGTCCTTGGAATGTGCAGCAAATCCTCTTTCTTTGCAAACCGCGGATAGTGTGCAGTGCAGGTACGCTCTCCCCTCTCCAAATGGAGTGGGAAAGCTTTTCGCTAAGATAGAGACGACTAGAGAAGCAGAAGCGCGGCTCCGGAGCTATCCGGAGGAAAGTGCCGCTTCCCGGCGTCTTTCGGCTTGAAGCGGCGCTCCGGAGCGCTGCGCTGCCGCTCTACTGAGCTGTGCGCGAATTAGCCGCTTCTTCGCCTCCGAGAGGCAGAGATCGCGGTTGCTTGGAAGAGGCGAAGAACGAAGCCGCAAAGAAGCGGGCTTGTGTGCGAAGCCTTCCGACTGCTGGAGGACGGTGGCTGCCGCTCTCCTGCCTCTTGAATTCATTCTCGGCAAGCGAATGGAAAGCGTTCCAGGACAACTTGCCTGGGTTTTGACTTGGTCCTGATGCCTCCCACCTTGGCAAGTCTTGCTCGTCGCCAGAGGCTCCGAGATGCACAGAAGATGGTGGCAGCTGCTGAAAAGAAGGGCAGCGGTGAGTTTGTCGACAAGCAAGAGCATAGGCAGCTGCCTGTGCTTGGGAAGGAGCAGCTGCCTGGTTTTGGCAATTGCCTTCACAGCGCCCAGAAGCCCGGTGCTCTGCTGCTTTGTTTTTCGCAGTCAGTCAATTGCACACTAGTGAAGCTGAGCAGGCTCTTCAGCTTTGCTGCTTTTGAGCATCTGTGCTCCACTTATGCTCTGTGACATCTCTCGAGGTTGTTTGCCTCGGCCAGGCTGGCAAGTGCCCGCTAGTACCTAGAGCTGGGCAGGAGAGGGCAGAGAGCACTTCCATCTGACAGCAGGTTGCAGATTGCCTCGGAAAGAGCCGTGTCCTTGGAATGTGCAGCAAATCCTCTTTCTTTGCAAACCGCGGTTAGTGTGCAGTGCAGGTCCGCTCTCCCCTTGCCAAATGGAGTGGGAAAGCTTTTCGCTAAGATAGAGACGACTAGAGAGGCAGAAGCGCGGCTCCGGAGCTATCCGGAGGAAAGTGCCGCTTCCCGGCGTCTTTCGGCTTGAAGCGGCGCTCCGGAGCGCTGCGCTGCCGCTCTACTGAGCTGTGCGCGAATTAGCCGCTTCTTCGCCTCCGAGAGGCAGAGATCGCGGTTGCTTGGAAGAGGCGAAGAACGAAGCCGCAAAGAAGCGGGCTTGTGTGCGAAGCCTTCCGACTGCTGGAGGACGGTGGCTGCCGCTCTCCTGCCTCTTGAATTCACTCTCGGCAAGCGAATGGAAAGCGTTCCAGGACAACTTGCCTGGGTTTTGACTTGGTCCTGATGCCTCCCACCTTGGCAAGTCTTGCTCGTCGCCAGAGGCTCCGAGATGCACAGAAGACGGTGGCAGCTGCTGAAAAGAAGGGCAGTGGTGAGTTTGTCGACAAGCAAGAACATAGGCAGCTGCCTGTGCTTGGGAAGGAGCAGCTGCCTGGTTTTGGCAATTGCCTTCACAGCGCCCAGAAGCCCGGTGCTCTGCTGCTTTGTTTTTCGCAGTCAGTCAATTGCACACTAGTGAAGCTGAGCCAGGCTCTTCAGCTTTGCTGCTTTTGAGCATCTGTGCTCCACTTATGCTCTGTGACATCTCTCGAGGTTGTTTGCCTCGCCCAGGCTGGCAAGTGCCCGCTAGTACCTAGAGCTGGGCAGGAGAGGGCAGAGAGCACTTCCATCTGACAGCAGGTTACAGATTGCCTCGGAAAGAGCCGTGTCCTTGGAATGTGCAGCAAATCCTCTTTCTTTGCAAACCGCGGTTAGTGTGCAGTGCAGGTACGCTCTCCCCTTGCCAAATGGAGTGGGAAAGCTTTTCGCTAAGATAGAGACGACTAGAGAGGCAGAAGCGCGGCTCCGGAGCTATCCGGAGGAAAGTGCCGCTTCCCGGCGTCTTTCGGCTTGAAGCGGCGCTCCGGAGCGCTGCGCTGGCGCTCTACTGAGCTGTGCGTGAATTAGCCGCTTCTTCGCCTCCGAGAGGCAGAGATCGCGGTTGCTTGGAAGAGGCGAAGAACGAAGCCGCAAAGAAGCGGGCTTGTGTGCGAAGCCTTCCGACTGCCAGAGGACGGTGGCTGCCGCTCTCCTGCCTCTTGAATTCACTCTCGGCAAGCGAATGGAAAGCGTTCCAGGACAACTTGCCTGGGTTTTGACTTGGTCCTGATGCCTCCCACCTTGGCAAGTCTTGCTCGTCGCCAGAGGCTCCGAGATGCACAGAAGACGGTGGCAGCTGCTGAAAAGAAGGGCAGCGGTGAGTTTGTCGACAAGCAAGAACATAGGCAGCTGCCTGTGCTTGGGAAGGAGCAGCTGCCTGGTTTTGGCAATTGCCTTCACAGCGCCCAGAAGCCCGGTGCTCTGCTGCTTTGTTTTTCGCAGTCAGTCAATTGCACACTAGTGAAGCTGAGCCAGGCTCTTCAGCTTTGCTGCTTTTGAGCATCTTTGCTCCACTTATGCTCTGTGACATCTCTGGAGGTTGTTTGCCTCGGCCAGGCTGGCAAGTGCCCGCTAGTACCTAGAGCTGGGCAGGAGAGGGCAGAGAGCACTTCCATCTGACAGCAGGTTGCAGATTGCCTCGGAAAGAGCCGTGTCCTTGGAATGTGCAGCAAATCCTCTTTCTTTGCAAACCGCGGTTAGTGTGCAGTGCAGGTACGCTCTCCCCTCTCCAAATGGAGTGGGAAAGCTTTTCGCTAAGATAGAGACGACTAGAGAAGCAGAAGCGCGGCTCCGGAGCTATCCGGAGGAAAGTGCCGCTTCCCGGCGTCTTTCGGCTTGAAGCGGCGCTCCGGAGCGCTGCGCTGCCGCTCTACTGAGCTGTGCGCGAATTAGCCGCTTCTTCGCCTCCGAGAGGCAGAGATCGCGGTTGCTTGGAAGAGGCGAAGAACGAAGCCGCAAAGAAGCGGGCTTGTGTGCGAAGCCTTCCGACTGCTGGAGGACGGTGGCTGCCGCTCTCCTGCCTCTTGAATTCATTCTCGGCAAGCGAATGGAAAGCGTTCCAGGACAACTTGCCTGGGTTTTGACTTGGTCCTGATGCCTCCCACCTTGGCAAGTCTTGCTCGTCGCCAGAGGCTCCGAGATGCACAGAAGATGGTGGCAGCTGCTGAAAAGAAGGGCAGCGGTGAGTTTGTCGACAAGCAAGAGCATAGGCAGCTGCCTGTGCTTGGGAAGGAGCAGCTGCCTGGTTTTGGCAATTGCCTTCACAGCGCCCAGAAGCCCGGTGCTCTGCTGCTTTGTTTTTCGCAGTCAGTCAATTGCACACTAGTGAAGCTGAGCAGGCTCTTCAGCTTTGCTGCTTTTGAGCATCTGTGCTCCACTTATGCTCTGTGACATCTCTCGAGGTTGTTTGCCTCGGCCAGGCTGGCAAGTGCCCGCTAGTACCTAGAGCTGGGCAGGAGAGGGCAGAGAGCACTTCCATCTGACAGCAGGTTGCAGATTGCCTCGGAAAGAGCCGTGTCCTTGGAATGTGCAGCAAATCCTCTTTCTTTGCAAACCGCGGTTAGTGTGCAGTGCAGGTCCGCTCTCCCCTTGCCAAATGGAGTGGGAAAGCTTTTCGCTAAGATAGAGACGACTAGAGAGGCAGAAGCGCGGCTCCGGAGCTATCCGGAGGAAAGTGCCGCTTCCCGGCGTCTTTCGGCTTGAAGCGGCGCTCCGGAGCGCTGCGCTGCCGCTCTACTGAGCTGTGCGCGAATTAGCCGCTTCTTCGCCTCCGAGAGGCAGAGATCGCGGTTGCTTGGAAGAGGCGAAGAACGAAGCCGCAAAGAAGCGGGCTTGTGTGCGAAGCCTTCCGACTGCTGGAGGACGGTGGCTGCCGCTCTCCTGCCTCTTGAATTCACTCTCGGCAAGCGAATGGAAAGCGTTCCAGGACAACTTGCCTGGGTTTTGACTTGGTCCTGATGCCTCCCACCTTGGCAAGTCTTGCTCGTCGCCAGAGGCTCCGAGATGCACAGAAGACGGTGGCAGCTGCTGAAAAGAAGGGCAGTGGTGAGTTTGTCGACAAGCAAGAACATAGGCAGCTGCCTGTGCTTGGGAAGGAGCAGCTGCCTGGTTTTGGCAATTGCCTTCACAGCGCCCAGAAGCCCGGTGCTCTGCTGCTTTGTTTTTCGCAGTCAGTCAATTGCACACTAGTGAAGCTGAGCCAGGCTCTTCAGCTTTGCTGCTTTTGAGCATCTGTGCTCCACTTATGCTCTGTGACATCTCTCGAGGTTGTTTGCCTCGCCCAGGCTGGCAAGTGCCCGCTAGTACCTAGAGCTGGGCAGGAGAGGGCAGAGAGCACTTCCATCTGACAGCAGGTTACAGATTGCCTCGGAAAGAGCCGTGTCCTTGGAATGTGCAGCAAATCCTCTTTCTTTGCAAACCGCGGTTAGTGTGCAGTGCAGGTACGCTCTCCCCTTGCCAAATGGAGTGGGAAAGCTTTTCGCTAAGATAGAGACGACTAGAGAGGCAGAAGCGCGGCTCCGGAGCTATCCGGAGGAAAGTGCCGCTTCCCGGCGTCTTTCGGCTTGAAGCGGCGCTCCGGAGCGCTGCGCTGGCGCTCTACTGAGCTGTGCGTGAATTAGCCGCTTCTTCGCCTCCGAGAGGCAGAGATCGCGGTTGCTTGGAAGAGGCGAAGAACGAAGCCGCAAAGAAGCGGGCTTGTGTGCGAAGCCTTCCGACTGCCAGAGGACGGTGGCTGCCGCTCTCCTGCCTCTTGAATTCACTCTCGGCAAGCGAATGGAAAGCGTTCCAGGACAACTTGCCTGGGTTTTGACTTGGTCCTGATGCCTCCCACCTTGGCAAGTCTTGCTCGTCGCCAGAGGCTCCGAGATGCACAGAAGACGGTGGCAGCTGCTGAAAAGAAGGGCAGCGGTGAGTTTGTCGACAAGCAAGAACATAGGCAGCTGCCTGTGCTTGGGAAGGAGCAGCTGCCTGGTTTTGGCAATTGCCTTCACAGCGCCCAGAAGCCCGGTGCTCTGCTGCTTTGTTTTTCGCAGTCAGTCAATTGCACACTAGTGAAGCTGAGCCAGGCTCTTCAGCTTTGCTGCTTTTGAGCATCTGTGCTCCACTTATGCTCTGTGACATCTCTGGAGGTTGTTTGCCTCGGCCAGGCTGGCAAGTGCCCGCTAGTACCTAGAGCTGGGCAGGAGAGGGCAGAGAGCACTTCCATCTGACAGCAGGTTGCAGATTGCCTCGGAAAGAGCCGTGTCCTTGGAATGTGCAGCAAATCCTCTTTCTTTGCAAACCGCGGTTAGTGTGCAGTGCAGGTACGCTCTCCCCTTGCCAAATGGAGTGGGAAAGCTTTTCGCTAAGCTAGAGACGACTAGAGAGGCAGAAGCGCGGCTCCGGAGCTATCCGGAGGAAAGTGCCGCTTCCCGGCGTCTTTCGGCTTGAAGCGGCGCTCCGGAGCGCTGCGCTGCCGCTCTACTGAGCTGTGCGCGAATTAGCCGCTTCTTCGCCTCCGAGAGGCAGAGATCGCGGTTGCTTGGAAGAGGCGAAGAACGAAGCCGCAAAGAAGCGGGCTTGTGTGCAAAGCCTTCCGACTGCTGGAGGACGGTGGCTGCCGCTCTCCTGCCTGTTGAATTCACTCTCGGCAAGCGAATGGAAAGCGTTCCAGGACAACTTGCCTGGGTTTTGACTTGGTCCTGATGCGTCCCACCTTGGCAAGTCTTGCTCGTCGCCAGAGGCTCCGAGATGCACAGAAGACGGTGGCAGCTGCTGAAAAGAAGGGCAGCGGTGAGTTTGTCGACAAGCAAGAACATAGGCAGCTGCCTGTGCTTGGGAAGGAGCAGCTGCCTGGTTTTGGCAATTGCCTTCACAGCGCCCAGAAGCCCGGTGCTCTGCTGCTTTGTTTTTCGCAGTCAGTCAATTGCAAACTAGTGAAGTTGAGCCAGGCTCTTCAGCTTTGCTGCTTTTGAGCATCTGTGCTCCACTTATGCTCTGTGACATCTCTCGAGGTTGTTTGCCTCGGCCAGGCTGGCAAGTGCCCGCTAGTACCTAGAGCTGGGCAGGAGAGGGCAGAGAGCACTTCCATCTGACAGCAGGTTGCAGATTGCCTCGGAAAGAGCCGTGTCCTTGGAATGTGCAGCAAATCCTCTTTCTTTGCAAACCGCGGTTAGTGTGCAGTGCAGGTCCGCTCTCCCCTTGCCAAATGGAGTGGGAAAGCTTTTCGCTAAGATAGAGACGACTAGAGAAGCAGAAGCGCGGCTCCGGAGCTATCCGGAGGAAAGTGCCGCTTCCCGGCGTCTTTCGGCTTGAAGCGGCGCTCCGGAGCGCTGCGCTGCCGCTCTACTGAGCTGTGCGCGAATTAGCCGCTTCTTCGCCTCCGAGAGGCAGAGATCGCGGTTGCTTGGAAGAGGCGAAGAACGAAGCCGCAAAGAAGCGGGCTTGTGTGCGAAGCCTTCCGACTGCTGGAGGACGGTGGCTGCCGCTCTCCTGCCTCTTGAATTCACTCTCGGCAAGCGAATGGAAAGCGTTCCAGGACAACTTGCCTGGGTTTTGACTTGGTCCTGATGCCTCCCACCTTGGCAAGTCTTGCTCGTCGCCAGAGGCTCCGAGATGCACAGAAGACGGTGGCAGCTGCTGAAAAGAAGGGCAGCGGTGAGTTTGTCGACAAGCAAGAGCATAGGCAGCTGCCTGTGCTTGGGAAGGAGCAGCTGCCTGGTTTTGGCAATTGCCTTCACAGCGCCCAGAAGCCCGGTGCTCTGCTGCTTTGTTTTTCGCAGTCAGTCAATTGCACACTAGTGAAGCTGAGCCAGGCTCTTCAGCTTTGCTGCTTTTGAGCATCTGTGCTCCACTTATGCTCTGTGACATCTCTCGAGGTTGTTTGCCTCGCCCAGGCTGGCAAGTGCCCGCTAGTACCTAGAGCTGGGCAGGAGAGGGCAGAGAGCACTTCCATCTGACAGCAGGTTGCAGATTGCCTCGGAAAGAGCCGTGTCCTTGGAATGTGCAGCAAATCCTCTTTCTTTGCAAACCGCGGTTAGTGTGCAGTGCAGGTACGCTCTCCCCTTGCCAAATGGAGTGGGAAAGCTTTTCGCTAAGCTAGAGACGACTAGAGAGGCAGAAGCGCGGCTCCGGAGCTATCCGGAGGAAAGTGCCGCTTCCCGGCGTCTTTCGGCTTGAAGCGGCGCTCCGGAGCGCTGCGCTGCCGCTCTACTGAGCTGTGCGCGAATTAGCCGCTTCTTCGCCTCCGAGAGGCAGAGATCGCGGTTGCTTGGAAGAGGCGAAGAACGAAGCCGCAAAGAAGCGGGCTTGTGTGCGAAGCCTTCCGACTGCTGGAGGACGGTGGCTGCCGCTCTCCTGCCTGTTGAATTCACTCTCGGCAAGCGAATGGAAAGCGTTCCAGGACAACTTGCCTGGGTTTTGACTTGGTCCTGATGCCTCCCACCTTGGCAAGTCTTGCTCGTCGCCAGAGGCTCCGAGATGCACAGAAGACGGTGGCAGCTGCTGAAAAGAAGGGCAGCGGTGAGTTTGTCGACAAGCAAGAACATAGGCAGCTGCCTGTGCTTGGGAAGGAGCAGCTGCCTGGTTTTGGCAATTGCCTTCACAGCGCCCAGAAGCCCGGTGCTCTGCTGCTTTGTTTTTCGCAGTCAGTCAATTGCACACTAGTGAAGCTGAGCCAGGCTCTTCAGCTTTGCTGCTTTTGAGCATCTGTGCTCCACTTATGCTCTGTGACATCTCTCGAGGTTGTTTGCCTCGGCCAGGCTGGCAAGTGCCCGCTAGTACCTAGAGCTGGGTAGGAGAGGGCAGAGAGCACTTCCATCTGACAGCAGGTTGCAGATTGCCTCGGAAAGAGCCGTGTCCTTGGAATGTGCAGCAAATCCTCTTTCTTTGCAAACCGCGGTTAGTGTGCAGTGCAGGTACGCTCTCCCCTTGCCAAATGGAGTGGGAAAGCTTTTCGCTAAGATAGAGACGACTAGAGAAGCAGAAGCGCGGCTCCGGAGCTATCCGGAGGAAAGTGCCGCTTCCCGGCGTCTTTCGGCTTGAAGCGGCGCTCCGGAGCGCTGCGCTGCCACTCTACTGAGCTGTGCGCGAATTAGCCGCTTCTTCGCCTCCGAGAGGCAGAGATCGCGGTTGCTTGGAAGAGGCGAAGAACGAAGCCACAAAGAAGCGGGCTTGTGTGCGAAGCCTTCCGACTGCTGGAGGACGGTGGCTGCCGTTCTCCTGCCTCTTGAATTCACTCTCGGCAAGCGAATGGAAAGCGTTCCAGGACAACTTGCCTGGGTTTTGACTTGGTCCTGATGCCTCCCACCTTGGCAAGTCTTGCTCGTCGCCAGAGGCTCCGAGATGCACAGAAGACGGTGGCAGCTGCTGAAAAGAAGGGCAGCGGTGAGTTTGTCGACAAGCAAGAACATAGGCAGCTGCCTGTGCTTGGGAAGGAGCAGCTGCCTGGTTTTGGCAATTGCCTTCACAGCGCCCAGAAGCCCGGTGCTCTGCTGCTTTGTTTTTCGCAGTCAGTCAATTGCACACTAGTGAAGCTGAGCCAGGCTCTTCAGCTTTGCTGCTTTTGAGCATCTGTGCTCCACTTATGCTCTGTGACATCTCTCGAGGTTGTTTGCCTCGCCCAGGCTGGCAAGTGCCCGCTAGTACCTAGAGCTGGGCAGGAGAGGGCAGAGAGCACTTCCATCTGACAGCAGGTTGCAGATTGCCTCGGAAAGAGCCGTGTCCTTGGAATGTGCAGCAAATCCTCTTTCTTTGCAAACCGCGGTTAGTGTGCAGTGCAGGTACGCTCTCCCCTTGCCAAATGGAGTGGGAAAGCTTTTCGCTAAGCTAGAGACGACTAGAGAGGCAGAAGCGCGGCTCCGGAGCTATCCGGAGGAAAGTGCCGCTTCCCGGCGTCTTTCGGCTTGAAGCGGCGCTCCGGAGCGCTGCGCTGCTGCTCTACTGAGCTGTGCGCGAATTAGCCGCTTCTTCGCCTCCGAGAGGCAGAGATCGCGGTTGCTTGGAAGAGGCGAAGAACGAAGACGCAAAGAAGCGGGCTTGTGTGCGAAGCCTTCCGACTGCTGGAGGACGGTGGCTGCCGCTCTCCTGCCTGTTGAATTCACTCTCGGCAAGCGAATGGAAAGCGTTCCAGGACAACTTGCCTGGGTTTTGACTTGGTCCTGATGCCTCCCACCTTGGCAAGTCTTGCTCGTCGCCAGAGGCTCCGAGATGCACAGAAGACGGTGGCAGCTGCTGAAAAGAAGGGCAGCGGTGAGTTTGTCGACAAGCAAGAACATAGGCAGCTGCCTGTGCTTGGGAAGGAGCAGCTGCCTGGTTTTGGCAATTGCCTTCACAGCGCCCAGAAGCCCGGTGCTCTGCTGCTTTGTTTTTCGCAGTCAGTCAATTGCACACTAGTGAAGCTGAGCCAGGCTCTTCAGCTTTGCTGCTTTTGAGCATCTGTGCTCCACTTATGCTCTGTGACATCTCTGGAGGTTGTTTGCCTCGGCCAGGCTGGCAAGTGCCCGCTAGTACCTAGAGCTGGGCAGGAGAGGGCAGAGAGCACTTCCATCTGACAGCAGGTTGCAGATTGCCTCGGAAAGAGCCGTGTCCTTGGAATGTGCAGCAAATCCTCTTTCTTTGCAAACCGCGGTTAGTGTGCAGTGCAGGTACGCTCTCCCCTTGCCAAATGGAGTGGGAAAGCTTTTCGCTAAGCTAGAGACGACTAGAGAGGCAGAAGCGCGGCTCCGGAGCTATCCGGAGGAAAGTGCCACTTCCCGGCGTCTTTCGGCTTGAAGCGGCGCTCCGGAGCGCTGCGCTGCCGCTCTACTGAGCTGTGCGCGAATTAGCCGCTTCTTCGCCTCCGAGAGGCAGAGATCGCGGTTGCTTGGAAGAGGCGAAGAACGAAGCCGCAAAGAAGCGGGCTTGTGTGCGAAGCCTTCCGACTGCTGGAGGACGGTGGCTGCCGCTCTCCTGCCTCTTGAATTCACTCTCGGCAAGCGAATGGAAAGCGTTCCAGGACAACTTGCCTGGGTTTTGACTTGGTCCTGATGCCTCCCACCTTGGCAAGTCTTGCTCGTCGCCAGAGGCTCCGAGATGCACAGAAGACGGTGGCAGCTGCTGAAAAGAAGGGCAGCGGTGAGTTTGTCGACAAGCAAGAACATAGGCAGCTGCCTGTGCTTGGGAAGGAGCAGCTGCCTGGTTTTGGCAATTGCCTTCACAGCGCCCAGAAGCCCGGTGCTCTGCTGCTTTGTTTTTCGCAGTCAGTCAATTGCACACTAGTGAAGCTGAGCCAGGCTCTTCAGCTTTGCTGCTTTTGAGCATCTGTGCTCCACTTATGCTCTGTGACATCTCTCGAGGTTGTTTGCCTCGCCCAGGCTGGCAAGTGCCCGCTAGTACCTAGAGCTGGGCAGGAGAGGGCAGAGAGCACTTCCATCTGACAGCAGGTTGCAGATTGCCTCGGAAAGAGCCGTGTCCTTGGAATGTGCAGCAAATCCTCTTTCTTTGCAAACCGCGGTTAGTGTGCAGTGCAGGTACGCTCTCCCCTTGCCAAATGGAGTGGGAAAGCTTTTCGCTAAGCTAGAGACGACTAGAGAAGCAGAAGCGCGGCTCCGGAGCTATCCGGAGGAAAGTGCCGCTTCCCGGCGTCTTTCGGCTTGAAGCGGCGCTCCGGAGCGCTGCGCTGCCGCTCTACTGAGCTGTGCGCGAATTAGCCGCTTCTTCGCCTCCGAGAGGCAGAGATCGCGGTTGCTTGGAAGAGGCGAAGAACGAAGCCGCAAAGAAGCGGGCTGGTGTGCGAAGCCTTCCGACTGCTGGAGGACGGTGGCTGCCGCTCTCCTGCCTCTTGAATTCACTCTCGGCAAGCGAATGGAAAGCGTTCCAGGACAACTTGCCTGGGTTTTGACTTGGTCCTGATGCCTCCCACCTTGGCAAGTCTTGCTCGTCGCCAGAGGCTCCGAGATGCACAGAAGACGGTGGCAGCTGCTGAAAAGAAGGGCAGCGGTGAGTTTGTCGACAAGCAAGAGCATAGGCAGCTGCCTGTGCTTGGAAAGGAGCAGCTGCCTGGTTTTGGCAATTGCCTTCACAGCGCCCAGAAGCCCGGTGCTCTGCTGCTTTGTTTTTCGCAGTCAGTCAATTGCACACTAGTGAAGCTGAGCCAGGCTCTTCAGCTTTGCTGCTTTTGAGCATCTGTGCTCCACTTATGCTCTGTGACATCTCTCGAGGTTGTTTGCCTCGCCCAGGCTGGCAAGTGCCCGCTAGTACCTAGAGCTGGGCAGGAGAGGGCAGAGAGCACTTCCATCTGACAGCAGGTTGCAGATTGCCTCGGAAAGAGCCGTGTCCTTGGAATGTGCAGCAAATCCTCTTTCTTTGCAAACCGCGGTTAGTGTGCAGTGCAGGTCCACTCTCCCCTTGCCAAATGGAGTGGGAAAGCTTTTCGCTAAGCTAGAGACGACTAGAGAGGCAGAAGCGCGGCTCCGGAGCTATCCGGAGGAAAGTGCCGCTTCCCGGCGTCTTTCGGCTTGAAGCGGCGCTCCGGAGCGCTTTGCTGCCGCTTTACTGAGCTGTGCGCGAACTAGCCGCTTCTTCGCCTCCGAGAGGCAGAGATCGCGGTTGCTTGGAAGAGGCGAAGAACGAAGCCGCAAAGAAGCGGGCTTGTGTGCGAAGCCTTCCGACTGCTGGAGGACGGTGGCTGCCGCTCTCCTGCCTCTTGAATTCACTCTCGGCAAGCGAATGGAAAGCGTTCCAGGACAACTTGCCTGGGTTTTGACTTGGTCCTGATGCCTCCCACCTTGGCAAGTCTTGCTCGTCGCCAGAGGCTCCGAGATGCACAGAAGACGGTGGCAGCTGCTGAAAAGAAGGGCAGCGGTGAGTTTGTCGACAAGCAAGAACATAGGCAGCTGCCTGTGCTTGGGAAGGAGCAGCTGCCTGGTTTTGGCAATTGCCTTCACAGCGCCCAGAAGCCCGGTGCTCTGCTGCTTTGTTTTTCGCAGTCAGTCAATTGCACACTAGTGAAGCTGAGCCAGGCTCTTCAGCTTTGCTGCTTTTGAGCATCTGTGCTCCACTTATGCTCTGTGACATCTCTCGAGGTTGTTTGCCTCGGCCAGGCTGGCAAGTGCCCGCTAGTACCTAGAGCTGGGCAGGAGAGGGCAGAGAGCACTTCCATCTGACAGCAGGTTGCAGATTGCCTCGGAAAGAGCCGTGTCCTTGGAATGTGCAGCAAATCCTCTTTCTTTGCAAACCGCGGTTAGTGTGCAGTGCAGGTACGCTCTCCCCTTGCCAAATGGAGTGGGAAAGCTTTTCGCTAAGATAGAGACGACTAGAGAAGCAGAAGCGCGGCTCCGGAGCTATCCGGAGGAAAGTGCCGCTTCCCGGCGTCTTTCGGCTTGAAGCGGCGCTCCGGAGCGCTGCGCTGCCACTCTACTGAGCTGTGCGCGAATTAGCCGCTTCTTCGCCTCCGAGAGGCAGAGATCGCGGTTGCTTGGAAGAGGCGAAGAACGAAGCCACAAAGAAGCGGGCTTGTGTGCGAAGCCTTCCGACTGCTGGAGGACGGTGGCTGCCGCTCTCCTGCCTCTTGAATTCACTCTCGGCAAGCGAATGGAAAGCGTTCCAGGACAACTTGCCTGGGTTTTGACTTGGTCCTGATGCCTCCCACCTTGGCAAGTCTTGCTCGTCGCCAGAGGCTCCGAGATGCACAGAAGACGGTGGCAGCTGCTGAAAAGAAGGGCAGCGGTGAGTTTGTCGACAAGCAAGAACATAGGCAGCTGCCTGTGCTTGGGAAGGAGCAGCTGCCTGGTTTTGGCAATTGCCTTCACAGCGCCCAGAAGCCCGGTGCTCTGCTGCTTTGTTTTTCGCAGTCAGTCAATTGCACACTAGTGAAGCTGAGCCAGGCTCTTCAGCTTTGCTGCTTTTGAGCATCTGTGCTCCACTTATGCTCTGTGACATCTCTCGAGGTTGTTTGCCTCGCCCAGGCTGGCAAGTGCCCGCTAGTACCTAGAGCTGGGCAGGAGAGGGCAGAGAGCACTTCCATCTGACAGCAGGTTGCAGATTGCCTCGGAAAGAGCCGTGTCCTTGGAATGTGCAGCAAATCCTCTTTCTTTGCAAACCGCGGTTAGTGTGCAGTGCAGGTACGCTCTCCCCTTGCCAAATGGAGTGGGAAAGCTTTTCGCTAAGCTAGAGACGACTAGAGAGGCAGAAGCGCGGCTCCGGAGCTATCCGGAGGAAAGTGCCGCTTCCCGGCGTCTTTCGGCTTGAAGCGGCGCTCCGGAGCGCTGCGCTGCCGCTCTACTGAGCTGTGCGCGAATTAGCCGCTTCTTCGCCTCCGAGAGGCAGAGATCGCGGTTGCTTGGAAGAGGCGAAGAACGAAGCCGCAAAGAAGCGGGCTTGTGTGCGAAGCCTTCCGACTGCTGGAGGACGGTGGCTGCCGCTCTCCTGCCTGTTGAATTCACTCTCGGCAAGCGAATGGAAAGCGTTCCAGGACAACTTGCCTGGCTTTTGACTTGGTCCTGATGCCTCCCACCTTGGCAAGTCTTGCTCGTCGCCAGAGGCTCCGAGATGCACAGAAGACGGTGGCAGCTGCTGAAAAGAAGGGCAGCGGTGAGTTTGTCGACAAGCAAGAACATAGGCAGCTGCCTGTGCTTGGAAAGGAGCAGCTGCCTGGTTTTGGCAATTGCCTTCACAGCGCCCAGAAGCCCGGTGCTCTGCTGCTTTGTTTTTCGCAGTCAGTCAATTGCACACTAGTGAAGCTGAGCCAGGCTCTTCAGCTTTGCTGCTTTTGAGCATCTGTGCTCCACTTATGCTCTGTGACATCTCTGGAGGTTGTTTGCCTCGGCCAGGCTGGCAAGTGCCCGCTAGTACCTAGAGCTGGGCAGGAGAGGGCAGAGAGCACTTCCATCTGACAGCAGGTTGCAGATTGCCTCGGAAAGAGCCGTGTCCTTGGAATGTGCAGCAAATCCTCTTTCTTTGCAAACCGCGGTTAGTGTGCAGTGCAGGTCCACTCTCCCCTTGCCAAATGGAGTGGGAAAGCTTTTCGCTAAGCTAGAGACGACTAGAGAGGCAGAAGCGCGTCTCCGGAGCTATCCGGAGGAAAGTGCCGCTTCCCGGCGTCTTTCGGCTTGAAGCGGCGCTCCGGAGCGCTTTGCTGCCGCTTTACTGAGCTGTGCGCGAACTAGCCGCTTCTTCGCCGCCGAGAGGCAGAGATCGCGGTTGCTTGGAAGAGGCGAAGAACGAAGCCGCAAAGAAGCGGGCTTGTGTGCGAAGCCTTCCGACTGCTGGAGGACGGTGGCTGCCGCTCTCCTGCCTCTTGAATTCACTCTCGGCAAGCGAATGGAAAGCGTTCCAGGACAACTTGCCTGGGTTTTGACTTGGTCCTGATGCCTCCCACCTTGGCAAGTCTTGCTCGTCGCCAGAGGCTCCGAGATGCACAGAAGACGGTGGCAGCTGCTGAAAAGAAGGGCAGCGGTGAGTTTGTCGACAAGCAAGAACATAGGCAGCTGCCTGTGCTTGGGAAGGAGCAGCTGCCTGGTTTTGGCAATTGCCTTCACAGCGCCCAGAAGCCCGGTGCTCTGCTGCTTTGTTTTTCGCAGTCAGTCAATTGCACACTAGTGAAGCTGAGCCAGGCTCTTCAGCTTTGCTGCTTTTGAGCATCTGTGCTCCACTTATGCTCTGTGACATCTCTCGAGGTTGTTTGCCTCGGCCAGGCTGGCAAGTGCCCGCTAGTACCTAGAGCTGGGCAGGAGAGGGCAGAGAGCACTTCCATCTGACAGCAGGTTGCAGATTGCCTCGGAAAGAGCCGTGTCCTTGGAATGTGCAGCAAATCCTCTTTCTTTGCAAACCGCGGTTAGTGTGCAGTGCAGGTACGCTCTCCCCTTGCCAAATGGAGTGGGAAAGCTTTTCGCTAAGATAGAGACGACTAGAGAAGCAGAAGCGCGGCTCCGGAGCTATCCGGAGGAAAGTGCCGCTTCCCGGCGTCTTTCGGCTTGAAGCGGCGCTCCGGAGCGCTGCGCTGCCACTCTACTGAGCTGTGCGCGAATTAGCCGCTTCTTCGCCTCCGAGAGGCAGAGATCGCGGTTGCTTGGAAGAGGCGAAGAACGAAGCCACAAAGAAGCGGGCTTGTGTGCGAAGCCTTCCGACTGCTGGAGGACGGTGGCTGCCGCTCTCCTGCCTCTTGAATTCACTCTCGGCAAGCGAATGGAAAGCGTTCCAGGACAACTTGCCTGGGTTTTGACTTGGTCCTGATGCCTCCCACCTTGGCAAGTCTTGCTCGTCGCCAGAGGCTCCGAGATGCACAGAAGACGGTGGCAGCTGCTGAAAAGAAGGGCAGCGGTGAGTTTGTCGACAAGCAAGAACATAGGCAGCTGCCTGTGCTTGGGAAGGAGCAGCTGCCTGGTTTTGGCAATTGCCTTCACAGCGCCCAGAAGCCCGGTGCTCTGCTGCTTTGTTTTTCGCAGTCAGTCAATTGCACACTAGTGAAGCTGAGCCAGGCTCTTCAGCTTTGCTGCTTTTGAGCATCTGTGCTCCACTTATGCTCTGTGACATCTCTCGAGGTTGTTTGCCTCGCCCAGGCTGGCAAGTGCCCGCTAGTACCTAGAGCTGGGCAGGAGAGGGCAGAGAGCACTTCCATCTGACAGCAGGTTGCAGATTGCCTCGGAAAGAGCCGTGTCCTTGGAATGTGCAGCAAATCCTCTTTCTTTGCAAACCGCGGTTAGTGTGCAGTGCAGGTACGCTCTCCCCTTGCCAAATGGAGTGGGAAAGCTTTTCGCTAAGCTAGAGACGACTAGAGAGGCAGAAGCGCGGCTCCGGAGCTATCCGGAGGAAAGTGCCGCTTCCCGGCGTCTTTCGGCTTGAAGAGGCGCTCCGGAGCGCTGCGCTGCCGCTCTACTGAGCTGTGCGCGAATTAGCCGCTTCTTCGCCTCCGAGAGGCAGAGATCGCGGTTGCTTGGAAGAGGCGAAGAACGAAGACGCAAAGAAGCGGGCTTGTGTGCGAAGCCTTCCGACTGCTGGAGGACGGTGGCTGCCGCTCTCCTGCCTGTTGAATTCACTCTCGGCAAGCGAATGGAAAGCGTTCCAGGACAACTTGCCTGGGTTTTGACTTGGTCCTGATGCGTCCCACCTTGGCAAGTCTTGCTCGTCGCCAGAGGCTCCGAGATGCACAGAAGACGGTGGCAGCTGCTGAAAAGAAGGGCAGCGGTGAGTTTGTCGACAAGCAAGAGCATAGGCAGCTGCCTGTGCTTGGGAAGGAGCAGCTGCCTGGTTTTAGCAATTGCCTTCACAGCGCCCAGAAGCCCGGTGCTCTGCTGCTTTGTTTTTCGCAGTCAGTCAATTGCACACTAGTGAAGCTGAGCCAGGCTCTTCAGCTTTGCTGCTTTTGAGCATCTGTGCTCCACTTATGCTCTGTGACATCTCTGGAGGTTGTTTGCCTCGGCCAGGCTGGCAAGTGCCCGCTAGTACCTAGAGCTGGGCAGGAGAGGGCAGAGAGCACTTCCATCTGACAGCAGGTTGCAGATTGCCTCGGAAAGAGCCGTGTCCTTGGAATGTGCAGCAAATCCTCTTTCTTTGCAAACCGCGGTTAGTGTGCAGTGCAGGTACGCTCTCCCCTTGCCAAATGGAGTGGGAAAGCTTTTCGCTAAGCTAGAGACGACTAGAGAGGCAGAAGCGCGGCTCCGGAGCTGTCCGGAGGAAAGTGCCGCTTCCCGGCGTCTTTCGGCTTGAAGCGACGCTCCGGAGCGCTGCGCTGCCGCTCTACTGAGCTGTGCGCGAATTAGCCGCTTCTTCGCCTCCGAGAGGCAGAGATCGCGGTTGCTTGGAAGAGGCGAAGAACGAAGCCGCAAAGAAGCGGGCTTGTGTGCGAAGCCTTCCGACTGCTGGAGGACGGTGGCTGCCGCTCTCCTGCCTGTTGAATTCACTCTCGGCAAGCGAATGGAAAGCGTTCCAGGACAACTTGCCTGGGTTTTGACTTGGTCCTGATGCCTCCCACCTTGGTAAGTCTTGCTCGTCGCCAGAGGCTCCGAGATGCACAGAAGACGGTGGCAGCTGCTGAAAAGAAGGGCAGCGGTGAGTTTGTCGACAAGCAAGAACATAGGCAGCTGCCTGTGCTTGGGAAGGAGCAGCTGCCTGGTTTTGGCAATTGCCTTCACAGCGCCCAGAAGCCCGGTGCTCTGCTGCTTTGTTTTTCGCAGTCAGTCAATTGCACACTAGTGAAGCTGAGCCAGGCTCTTCAGCTTTGCTGCTTTTGAGCATCTGTGCTCCACTTATGCTCTGTGACATCTCTGGAGGTTGTTTGCCTCGGCCAGGCTGGCAAGTGCCCGCTAGTACCTAGAGCTGGGCAGGAGAGGGCAGAGAGCACTTCCATCTGACAGCAGGTTGCAGATTGCCTCGGAAAGAGCCGTGTCCTTGGAATGTGCAGCAAATCCTCTTTCTTTGCAAACCGCGGTTAGTGTGCAGTGCAGGTACGCTCTCCCCTTGCCAAATGGAGTGGGAAAGCTTTTCGCTAAGCTAGAGACGACTAGAGAGGCAGAAGCGCGGCTCCGGAGCTATCCGGAGGAAAGTGCCGCTTCCCGGCGTCTTTCGGCTTGAAGCGGCGCTCCGGAGCGCTGCGCTGCCGCTCTACTGAGCTGTGCGCGAATTAGCCGCTTCTTCGCCTCCGAGAGGCAGAGATCGCGGTTGCTTGGAAGAGGCGAAGAACGAAGCCGCAAAGAAGCGGGCTTGTGTGCGAAGCCTTCCGACTGCTGGAGGACGGTGGCTGCCGCTCTCCTGCCTGTTGAATTCACTCTCGGCAAGCGAATGGAAAGCGTTCCAGGACAACTTGCCTGGCTTTTGACTTGGTCCTGATGCGTCCCACCTTGGCAAGTCTTGCTTGTCGCCAGAGGCTCCGAGATGCACAGAAGACGGTGGCAGCTGCTGAAAAGAAGGGCAGCGGTGAGTTTGTCGACAAGCAAGAGCATAGGCAGCTGCCTGTGCTTGGGAAGGAGCAGCTGCCTGGTATTGGCAATTGCCTTCACAGCGCCCAGAAGCCCGGTGCTCTGCTGCTTTGTTTTTCGCAGTCAGTCAATTGCACACTAGTGAAGCTGAGCAGGCTCTTCAGCTTTGCTGCTTTTGAGCATCTGTGCTCCACTTATGCTCTGTGACATCTCTGGAGGTTGTTTGCCTCGGCCAGGCTGGCAAGTGCCCGCTAGTACCTAGAGCTGGGCAGGAGAGGGCAGAGAGCACTTCCATCTGACAGCAGGTTGCAGATTGCCTCGGAAAGAGCCGTGTCCTTGGAATGTGCAGCAAATCCTCTTTCTTTGCAAACCGCGGTTAGTGTGCAGTGCAGGTCCGCTCTCCCCTTGCCAAATGGAGTGGGAAAGCTTTTCGCTAAGATAGAGACGACTAGAGAGGCAGAAGCGCGGCTCCGGAGCTATCCGGAGGAAAGTGCCGCTTCCCGGCGTCTTTCGGCTTGAAGCGGCGCTCCGGAGCGCTGCGCTGCCACTCTACTGAGCTGTGCGCGAATTAGCCGCTTCTTCGCCTCCGAGAGGCAGAGATCGCGGTTGCTTGGAAGAGGCGAAGAACGAAGCCACAAAGAAGCGGGCTTGTGTGCGAAGCCTTCCGACTGCTGGAGGACGGTGGCTGCCGCTCTCCTGCCTCTTGAATTCACTCTCGGCAAGCGAATGGAAAGCGTTCCAGGACAACTTGCCTGGGTTTTGACTTGGTCCTGATGCCTCCCACCTTGGCAAGTCTTGCTCGTCGCCAGAGGCTCCGAGATGCACAGAAGACGGTGGCAGCTGCTGAAAAGAAGGGCAGCGGTGAGTTTGTCGACAAGCAAGAACATAGGCAGCTGCCTGTGCTTGGGAAGGAGCAGCTGCCTGGTTTTGGCAATTGCCTTCACAGCGCCCAGAAGCCCGGTGCTCTGCTGCTTTGTTTTTCGCAGTCAGTCAATTGCACACTAGTGAAGCTGAGCCAGGCTCTTCAGCTTTGCTGCTTTTGAGCATCTGTGCTCCACTTATGCTCTGTGACATCTCTCGAGGTTGTTTGCCTCGCCCAGGCTGGCAAGTGCCCGCTAGTACCTAGAGCTGGGCAGGAGAGGGCAGAGAGCACTTCCATCTGACAGCAGGTTGCAGATTGCCTCGGAAAGAGCCGTGTCCTTGGAATGTGCAGCAAATCCTCTTTCTTTGCAAACCGCGGTTAGTGTGCAGTGCAGGTACGCTCTCCCCTTGCCAAATGGAGTGGGAAAGCTTTTCGCTAAGCTAGAGACGACTAGAGAGGCAGAAGCGCGGCTCCGGAGCTATCCGGAGGAAAGTGCCGCTTCCCGGCGTCTTTCGGCTTGAAGCGGCGCTCCGGAGCGCTGCGCTGCCGCTCTACTGAGCTGTGCGCGAATTAGCCGCTTCTTCGCCTCCGAGAGGCAGAGATCGCGGTTGCTTGGAAGAGGCGAAGAACGAAGCCGCAAAGAAGCGGGCTTGTGTGCGAAGCCTTCCGACTGCTGGAGGACGGTGGCTGCCGCTCTCCTGCCTGTTGAATTCACTCTCGGCAAGCGAATGGAAAGCGTTCCAGGACAACTTGCCTGGCTTTTGACTTGGTCCTGATGCCTCCCACCTTGGCAAGTCTTGCTCGTCGCCAGAGGCTCCGAGATGCACAGAAGACGGTGGCAGCTGCTGAAAAGAAGGGCAGCGGTGAGTTTGTCGACAAGCAAGAACATAGGCAGCTGCCTGTGCTTGGAAAGGAGCAGCTGCCTGGTTTTGGCAATTGCCTTCACAGCGCCCAGAAGCCCGGTGCTCTGCTGCTTTGTTTTTCGCAGTCAGTCAATTGCACACTAGTGAAGCTGAGCCAGGCTCTTCAGCTTTGCTGCTTTTGAGCATCTGTGCTCCACTTATGCTCTGTGACATCTCTGGAGGTTGTTTGCCTCGGCCAGGCTGGCAAGTGCCCGCTAGTACCTAGAGCTGGGCAGGAGAGGGCAGAGAGCACTTCCATCTGACAGCAGGTTGCAGATTGCCTCGGAAAGAGCCGTGTCCTTGGAATGTGCAGCAAATCCTCTTTCTTTGCAAACCGCGGTTAGTGTGCAGTGCAGGTCCACTCTCCCCTTGCCAAATGGAGTGGGAAAGCTTTTCGCTAAGCTAGAGACGACTAGAGAGGCAGAAGCGCGTCTCCGGAGCTATCCGGAGGAAAGTGCCGCTTCCCGGCGTCTTTCGGCTTGAAGCGGCGCTCCGGAGCGCTTTGCTGCCGCTTTACTGAGCTGTGCGCGAACTAGCCGCTTCTTCGCCGCCGAGAGGCAGAGATCGCGGTTGCTTGGAAGAGGCGAAGAACGAAGCCGCAAAGAAGCGGGCTTGTGTGCGAAGCCTTCCGACTGCTGGAGGACGGTGGCTGCCGCTCTCCTGCCTCTTGAATTCACTCTCGGCAAGCGAATGGAAAGCGTTCCAGGACAACTTGCCTGGGTTTTGACTTGGTCCTGATGCCTCCCACCTTAGCAAGTCTTGCTCGTCGCCAGAGGCTCCGAGATGCACAGAAGACGGTGGCAGCTGCTGAAAAGAAGGGCAGCGGTGAGTTTGTCGACAAGCAAGAACATAGGCAGCTGCCTGTGCTTGGGAAGGAGCAGCTGCCTGGTTTTGGCAATTGCCTTCACAGCGCCCAGAAGCCCGGTGCTCTGCTGCTTTGTTTTTCGCAGTCAGTCAATTGCACACTAGTGAAGCTGAGCCAGGCTCTTCAGCTTTGCTGCTTTTGAGCATCTGTGCTCCACTTATGCTCTGTGACATCTCTCGAGGTTGTTTGCCTCGGCCAGGCTGGCAAGTGCCCGCTAGTACCTAGAGCTGGGCAGGAGAGGGCAGAGAGCACTTCCATCTGACAGCAGGTTGCAGATTGCCTCGGAAAGAGCCGTGTCCTTGGAATGTGCAGCAAATCCTCTTTCTTTGCAAACCGCGGTTAGTGTGCAGTGCAGGTACGCTCTCCCCTTGCCAAATGGAGTGGGAAAGCTTTTCGCTAAGATAGAGACGACTAGAGAAGCAGAAGCGCGGCTCCGGAGCTATCCGGAGGAAAGTGCCGCTTCCCGGCGTCTTTCGGCTTGAAGCGGCGCTCCGGAGCGCTGCGCTGCCACTCTACTGAGCTGTGCGCGAATTAGCCGCTTCTTCGCCTCCGAGAGGCAGAGATCGCGGTTGCTTGGAAGAGGCGAAGAACGAAGCCACAAAGAAGCGGGCTTGTGTGCGAAGCCTTCCGACTGCTGGAGGACGGTGGCTGCCGCTCTCCTGCCTCTTGAATTCACTCTCGGCAAGCGAATGGAAAGCGTTCCAGGACAACTTGCCTGGGTTTTGACTTGGTCCTGATGCCTCCCACCTTGGCAAGTCTTGCTCGTCGCCAGAGGCTCCGAGATGCACAGAAGACGGTGGCAGCTGCTGAAAAGAAGGGCAGCGGTGAGTTTGTCGACAAGCAAGAACATAGGCAGCTGCCTGTGCTTGGGAAGGAGCAGCTGCCTGGTTTTGGCAATTGCCTTCACAGCGCCCAGAAGCCCGGTGCTCT